>NC_090002.1:2599599-2867099 GCF_036417845.1 Apteryx mantelli | reverse complement strand
TCCTCCTCCGTCAGGCCAGTGGGCCAAAATGCAGCGCCTCCTCCTCCTCCTCCTCCGCCAGGCCCATGAACCAATATGCAAATCCTCCTCCTCTGTCAGGCCTGTGCCCCAAAGGGCGTCTTCTCCTCCTCCTCCTCCTCCTCCTCCTCCTCCTCCGACAGGCCTGCGCGCATATAGGCGGCTCCTCCTCCTCCACCAGGCCCATGAACGAATAGGGAAATCCTCCTCCTCCTGCTCTGTCAGGCCTGCGCGCCAAAGGGTGTCTTCTCCTCCTCCTCCTCCTCCTCCTCCACCTGGCCTGCATGCATATAGGCGGCTCCTCCTCCTCCTCCTCCTCCTCCGCCAGGCCCATGAACCAATATGCAAATCCTCCTCCTCTGTCAGGCCTGTGCCCCAAAGGGCGTCTTCTTCTCCTCCTCCTCCTCCTCCTCCTCCTCCTGCTCCTCCGCCAGGCCTGCGTGCATATAGGCGGCTCGTCGTCGTTATCCTCCTCCTCCTCCTCCTCCTGCTCCGCCAGGCCTGCATGCCAATAGCTGGCTCCTCCTCCTCCGCTGCCATACCTGTGCCCCAAAGGGCGGCTTCTCCTCCTCCTCCTCCATCAGGCCTGCATGCCAATAGGTGGCTCCTCCTCCTCCTCCTGCTCCTCCGCCAGGCCTGCGTGCATATAGGCGGCTCGTCGTCGTCGTCCTCCTCCTCCTCCTCCTCCTGCTCCGCCAGGCCTGCATGCCAATAGGTGGCTCCTCCTCCTCCGCTGCCATGCCTGTGCCCCAAGGGGCGGCACCTCCTCCTCCTCCTGCTTCTCCGCCAGGCCTGCGTGCATATAGGCGGCTCCTCCTCCTCCTCCTCCTCCACCTCCTCCTCCTCCGCCAGCCCTGCGCACATATAGGCGGCTCCTCCTCCTCCTCCTCCTCCTCCTCCTCCCCTGTCAGGCCTGCGCGCATATAGGCGGCTCCTCCTCCTCCTCCTGCTCCTCCGCCAGGCCTGCGCGCCAAAGGGTGTCTTCTCCTCCTACACCTCCGCCTCCTCCTCCTCCGTCAGGCCAGTGGGCCAAAATGCAGCGCCTCCTCCTCCTCCTCCTCCGCCAGGCCCATGAACCAATATGCAAATCCTCCTCCTCTGTCAGGCCTGTGCCCCAAAGGGCGTCTTCTCCTCCTCCTCTTCCTCCTCCTCCTCCTCCTCCTCCTCCTCTGTCAGGCCTGCGCGCATATAGGCGGCTCGTCCTCCTCCTCCTCCGCCAGGCCTGCGCGCATATATGCGGCTCCTCCTCCTCCTCCTCCGCCAGGCCTGCGCGCATATAGGCGGCTCCTCCTCCTCCACCAGGCCCATGAACGAATAGGGAAATCCTCCTCCTCCTGCTCTGTCAGGCCTGCGCGCCAAAGGGTGTCTTCTCCTCGTCCGCCTCCGCCTCCTCCTCTTCCGTCAGTCCAGTGGGCCAAAATGCAGCGCCGCCTCCTCCTCCTCCTCCTCCGCCAGGCCCATGAACCAATATGCAAATCCTCCTCCTCTGTCAGGCCTGTGCCCCAAAGGGCGTCTTCCTCCTCCTCCTCCTCCTCCTCCTCCTCCTGCTCCGCCAGGCCTGCGTGCCAATAGCTGGCTCCTCCTCCTCCGCTGCCATGCCTGTGCCCCAAAGGGCAGCTCCTCCTCCTCCTGCTCCGCCAGGCCTGCGCGCATATAGGCGGCTGCTCCTCCTCCACCAGGCCCATGAACGAATAGGGAAATCCTCCTCCTCCTGCTCTGTCAGGCCTGCGCGCCAAAGGGTGTCTTCTCCTCCTCCTCCTCCTCCTCCTCCACCTGGCCTGCATGCATATAGGCGGCTCCTCCTCCTCCTCCTCCTCCTCCGCCAGGCCCATGAACCAATATGCAAATCCTCCTCCTCTGTCAGGCCTGTGCCCCAAAGGGCGTCTTCTTCTCCTCCTCCTCCTCCTCCTCCTCCTCCTGCTCCTCCGCCAGGCCTGCGTGCATATAGGCGGCTCGTCGTCGTTATCCTCCTCCTCCTCCTCCTCCTGCTCCGCCAGGCCTGCATGCCAATAGCTGGCTCCTCCTCCTCCGCTGCCATACCTGTGCCCCAAAGGGCGGCTTCTCCTCCTCCTCCTCCATCAGGCCTGCATGCCAATAGGTGGCTCCTCCTCCTCCTCCTGCTCCTCCGCCAGGCCTGCGTGCATATAGGCGGCTCGTCGTCGTCGTCCTCCTCCTCCTCCTCCTCCTGCTCCGCCAGGCCTGCATGCCAATAGGTGGCTCCTCCTCCTCCGCTGCCATGCCTGTGCCCCAAGGGGCGGCACCTCCTCCTCCTCCTGCTTCTCCGCCAGGCCTGCGTGCATATAGGCGGCTCCTCCTCCTCCTCCTCCTCCACCTCCTCCTCCTCCGCCAGCCCTGCGCACATATAGGCGGCTCCTCCTCCTCCTCCTCCTCCTCCTCCCCTGTCAGGCCTGCGCGCATATAGGCGGCTCCTCCTCCTCCTCCTGCTCCTCCGCCAGGCCTGCGCGCCAAAGGGTGTCTTCTCCTCCTACACCTCCGCCTCCTCCTCCTCCGTCAGGCCAGTGGGCCAAAATGCAGCGCCTCCTCCTCCTCCTCCTCCGCCAGGCCCATGAACCAATATGCAAATCCTCCTCCTCTGTCAGGCCTGTGCCCCAAAGGGCGTCTTCTCCTCCTCCTCTTCCTCCTCCTCCTCCTCCTCCTCCTCCTCTGTCAGGCCTGCGCGCATATAGGCGGCTCGTCCTCCTCCTCCTCCGCCAGGCCTGCGCGCATATATGCGGCTCCTCCTCCTCCTCCTCCGCCAGGCCTGCGCGCATATAGGCGGCTCCTCCTCCTCCACCAGGCCCATGAACGAATAGGGAAATCCTCCTCCTCCTGCTCTGTCAGGCCTGCGCGCCAAAGGGTGTCTTCTCCTCGTCCGCCTCCGCCTCCTCCTCTTCCGTCAGTCCAGTGGGCCAAAATGCAGCGCCGCCTCCTCCTCCTCCTCCTCCGCCAGGCCCATGAACCAATATGCAAATCCTCCTCCTCTGTCAGGCCTGTGCCCCAAAGGGCGTCTTCCTCCTCCTCCTCCTCCTCCTCCTCCTCCTGCTCCGCCAGGCCTGCGTGCCAATAGCTGGCTCCTCCTCCTCCGCTGCCATGCCTGTGCCCCAAAGGGCAGCTCCTCCTCCTCCTGCTCCGCCAGGCCTGCGCGCATATAGGCGGCTGCTCCTCCTCCACCAGGCCCATGAACGAATAGGGAAATCCTCCTCCTCCTGCTCTGTCAGGCCTGCGCGCCAAAGGGTGTCTTCTCCTCCTCCTCCTCCTCCTCCTCCACCTGGCCTGCATGCATATAGGCGGCTCCTCCTCCTCCTCCTCCTCCTCCGCCAGGCCCATGAACCAATATGCAAATCCTCCTCCTCTGTCAGGCCTGTGCCCCAAAGGGCGTCTTCTTCTCCTCCTCCTCCTCCTCCTCCTCCTCCGCCAGGCCCATGAACCAATATGCAAATCCTCCTCCTCTGTCAGGCCTGTGCCCCAAAGGGCGTCTTCTTCTCCTCCTCCTCCTCCTCCTCCTCCTCCGCCAGGCCCATGAACCAATATGCAAATCCTCCTCCTCTGTCAGGCCTGTGCCCCAAAGGGCGTCTTCCTCCTCCTCCTCCTCCTCCTCCTCCTCCTCTGTCAGGCCTGCGCGCATATAGGCGGCTCCTCCTCCTCCTCCTCCTCCTCCTCCTGCTCCGCCAGGCCTGCGTGCCAATAGCTGGCTCCTCCTCCTCCGCTGCCATGCCTGTGCCCCAAAGGGCAGCTCCTCCTCCTCCTGCTCCGCCAGGCCTGCGCGCATATAGGTGGCTCCTCCTCCTCCACCAGGCCCATGAACGAATAGGGAAATCCTCCTCCTCCTGCTCTGTCAGGCCTGCGTGCCAAAGGGTATCTTCTCCTCCTCCTCCTCCTCCTGCTCCACCTGGCCTGCATGCATATAGGCGGCTCCTCCTCCTCCTCCTCCGCCAGGCCCATGAACCAATATGCAAATCCTCCTCCTCTGTCAGGCCTGTGCCCCAAAGGGCGTCTTCTTCTCCTCCTCCTCCTCCTCCTCCTCCTCCTGCTCCTCCGCCAGGCCTGCGCGCCAAAGGGTGTCTTCTCCTCCTACACCTCCGCCTCCTCCTCCTCCGTCAGGCCAGTGGGCCAAAATGCAGCGCCTCCTCCTCCTCCTCCTCCGCCAGGCCCATGAACCAATATGCAAATCCTCCTCCTCTGTCAGGCCTGTGCCCCAAAGGGCGTCTTCTCCTCCTCCTCTTCTTCCTCCTCCTCCTCCTCTGTCAGGCCTGCGCGCATATAGGCGGCTCGTCCTCCTCCTCCTCCGCCAGGCCTGCGTGCATATAGGCGGCTCGTCGTCGTCATCGTCCTCCTCCTCCTCCTCCTGCTCCGCCAGGCCTGCGTGCCAATAGCTGGCTCCTCCTCCTCTGCTGCCATGCCTGTGCCCCAAAGGGCGGCTTCTCCTCCTCCTCCTCCATCAGGCCTGCATGCCAATAGGCGGCTCCTCCTCCTCCACCAGGCCCATGAATGAATAGGGAAATCCTCCTCCTCCTGCTCTGTCAGGCCTGCGCACCAAAGGGTGTCTTCTCCTCGTCCGCCTCCGCCTCCTCCTCCTCCGTCAGGCCAGTGGGCCAAAATGCAGCGCCTCCTCCTCCTCCGCCAGGACCATGAACCAATATGCAAATCCTCCTCCTCTGTCAGGCCTGTGCCCCAAAGGGCGTCTTCTCCTCCTCCTCCTCCTCCTCCTCCTCCTCCTCCGACAGGCCTGCGCGCATATAGGCGGCTCCTCCTCCTCCACCAGGCCCATGAACGAATAGGGAAATCCTCCTCCTCCTGCTCTGTCAGGCCTGCGCGCCAAAGGGTGTCTTCTCCTCCTCCTCCTCCTCCTCCTCCACCTGGCCTGCATGCATATAGGCGGCTCCTCCTCCTCCTCCTCCTCCTCCGCCAGGCCCATGAACCAATATGCAAATCCTCCTCCTCTGTCAGGCCTGTGCCCCAAAGGGCGTCTTCTTCTCCTCCTCCTCCTCCTCCTCCTCCTCCTGCTCCTCCGCCAGGCCTGCGTGCATATAGGCGGCTCGTCGTCGTTATCCTCCTCCTCCTCCTCCTCCTGCTCCGCCAGGCCTGCATGCCAATAGCTGGCTCCTCCTCCTCCGCTGCCATACCTGTGCCCCAAAGGGCGGCTTCTCCTCCTCCTCCTCCATCAGGCCTGCATGCCAATAGGTGGCTCCTCCTCCTCCTCCTGCTCCTCCGCCAGGCCTGCGTGCATATAGGCGGCTCGTCGTCGTCGTCCTCCTCCTCCTCCTCCTCCTGCTCCGCCAGGCCTGCATGCCATAGGTGGCTCCTCCTCCTCCGCTGCCATGCCTGTGCCCCAAGGGGCGGCACCTCCTCCTCCTCCTGCTTCTCCGCCAGGCCTGCGTGCATATAGGCGGCTCCTCCTCCTCCTCCTCCTCCACCTCCTCCTCCTCCGCCAGCCCTGCGCACATATAGGCGGCTCCTCCTCCTCCTCCTCCTCCTCCTCCTCCCCTGTCAGGCCTGCGCGCATATAGGCGGCTCCTCCTCCTCCTCCTGCTCCTCCGCCAGGCCTGCGCGCCAAAGGGTGTCTTCTCCTCCTACACCTCCGCCTCCTCCTCCTCCGTCAGGCCAGTGGGCCAAAATGCAGCGCCTCCTCCTCCTCCTCCTCCGCCAGGCCCATGAACCAATATGCAAATCCTCCTCCTCTGTCAGGCCTGTGCCCCAAAGGGCGTCTTCTCCTCCTCCTCTTCCTCCTCCTCCTCCTCCTCCTCCTCCTCTGTCAGGCCTGCGCGCATATAGGCGGCTCGTCCTCCTCCTCCTCCGCCAGGCCTGCGCGCATATATGCGGCTCCTCCTCCTCCTCCTCCGCCAGGCCTGCGCGCATATAGGCGGCTCCTCCTCCTCCACCAGGCCCATGAACGAATAGGGAAATCCTCCTCCTCCTGCTCTGTCAGGCCTGCGCGCCAAAGGGTGTCTTCTCCTCGTCCGCCTCCGCCTCCTCCTCTTCCGTCAGTCCAGTGGGCCAAAATGCAGCGCCGCCTCCTCCTCCTCCTCCTCCGCCAGGCCCATGAACCAATATGCAAATCCTCCTCCTCTGTCAGGCCTGTGCCCCAAAGGGCGTCTTCCTCCTCCTCCTCCTCCTCCTCCTCCTCCTGCTCCGCCAGGCCTGCGTGCCAATAGCTGGCTCCTCCTCCTCCGCTGCCATGCCTGTGCCCCAAAGGGCAGCTCCTCCTCCTCCTGCTCCGCCAGGCCTGCGCGCATATAGGCGGCTGCTCCTCCTCCACCAGGCCCATGAACGAATAGGGAAATCCTCCTCCTCCTGCTCTGTCAGGCCTGCGCGCCAAAGGGTGTCTTCTCCTCCTCCTCCTCCTCCTCCTCCACCTGGCCTGCATGCATATAGGCGGCTCCTCCTCCTCCTCCTCCTCCTCCGCCAGGCCCATGAACCAATATGCAAATCCTCCTCCTCTGTCAGGCCTGTGCCCCAAAGGGCGTCTTCTTCTCCTCCTCCTCCTCCTCCTCCTCCTCCGCCAGGCCCATGAACCAATATGCAAATCCTCCTCCTCTGTCAGGCCTGTGCCCCAAAGGGCGTCTTCCTCCTCCTCCTCCTCCTCCTCCTCCTCCTCTGTCAGGCCTGCGCGCATATAGGCGGCTCCTCCTCCTCCTCCTCCTCCTCCTCCTGCTCCGCCAGGCCTGCGTGCCAATAGCTGGCTCCTCCTCCTCCGCTGCCATGCCTGTGCCCCAAAGGGCAGCTCCTCCTCCTCCTGCTCCGCCAGGCCTGCGCGCATATAGGTGGCTCCTCCTCCTCCACCAGGCCCATGAACGAATAGGGAAATCCTCCTCCTCCTGCTCTGTCAGGCCTGCGTGCCAAAGGGTATCTTCTCCTCCTCCTCCTCCTCCTGCTCCACCTGGCCTGCATGCATATAGGCGGCTCCTCCTCCTCCTCCTCCGCCAGGCCCATGAACCAATATGCAAATCCTCCTCCTCTGTCAGGCCTGTGCCCCAAAGGGCGTCTTCTTCTCCTCCTCCTCCTCCTCCTCCTCCTCCTGCTCCTCCGCCAGGCCTGCGCGCCAAAGGGTGTCTTCTCCTCCTACACCTCCGCCTCCTCCTCCTCCGTCAGGCCAGTGGGCCAAAATGCAGCGCCTCCTCCTCCTCCTCCTCCGCCAGGCCCATGAACCAATATGCAAATCCTCCTCCTCTGTCAGGCCTGTGCCCCAAAGGGCGTCTTCTCCTCCTCCTCTTCTTCCTCCTCCTCCTCCTCTGTCAGGCCTGCGCGCATATAGGCGGCTCGTCCTCCTCCTCCTCCGCCAGGCCTGCGTGCATATAGGCGGCTCGTCGTCGTCATCGTCCTCCTCCTCCTCCTCCTGCTCCGCCAGGCCTGCGTGCCAATAGCTGGCTCCTCCTCCTCTGCTGCCATGCCTGTGCCCCAAAGGGCGGCTTCTCCTCCTCCTCCTCCATCAGGCCTGCATGCCAATAGGCGGCTCCTCCTCCTCCACCAGGCCCATGAATGAATAGGGAAATCCTCCTCCTCCTGCTCTGTCAGGCCTGCGCACCAAAGGGTGTCTTCTCCTCGTCCGCCTCCGCCTCCTCCTCCTCCGTCAGGCCAGTGGGCCAAAATGCAGCGCCTCCTCCTCCTCCGCCAGGACCATGAACCAATATGCAAATCCTCCTCCTCTGTCAGGCCTGTGCCCCAAAGGGCGTCTTCTCCTCCTCCTCCTCCTCCTCCTCCTCCTCCTCCGACAGGCCTGCGCGCATATAGGCGGCTGCTCCTCCTCCACCAGGCCCATGAACGAATAGGGAAATCCTCCTCCTCCTGCTCTGTCAGGCCTGCGCGCCAAAGGGTGTCTTCTCCTCCTCCTCCTCCTCCTCCTCCACCTGGCCTGCATGCATATAGGCGGCTCCTCCTCCTCCTCCTCCTCCTCCTCCGCCAGGCCCATGAACCAATATGCAAATCCTCCTCCTCTGTCAGGCCTGTGCCCCAAAGGGCGTCTTCTTCTCCTCCTCCTCCTCCTCCTCCTCCTCCTGCTCCTCCGCCAGGCCTGCGCGCATATAGGCGGCTCCTCCTCCTCCTCCTCCGCCTCCGCCAGGCCTGCGCGCCAATAGGTGGCTCCTCCTCCTCCGCTGCCATGCCTGTGCCCCAAAGGGCGTCTTCTCCTCCTCCTCCTCCTCCTCCTCCGCCAGGCCTGCACGCCAGTAGGTGGCACTTCCTCCTGCTCCTCTGGCAGTCCTGCGCACCAATTGGCGGTTCCTTCCTGCCGAAAGGTACCTCCTCTTGACTATTTGTTTGGAAGTTGGCTATCTGTTCATAAGTGTCCTAGGAAGCAGCACTGGCAATCCCTGGCAAGCAGCTTCAGGCCATTCCTGTAAAATTTCCTGGCACAGCAGTTCCTTCGATGCCCTGGCATATGTCTTTGGAAGCACCTAGATTCACATGCTCTTAGATGGAGCCAGGAAATTCCTAAGCGCTCCTGCTATTCCCAGGCCTATATGGCCAAAGTAGATAATGTATAGCTGGCATCTATTCTATGTACAGAAAAAGTCTTGCCTTGCCTAGCTAAGGCCATTCTGTCTGGATACAAAATACATACAGGTATTATACATTCTGGATGGAGTCATACACATAGACTAGCTATGGAAAGTATGCAGGGACTAGATACAAAATATATAGGTACATGCATGTACTTACATATAGGTATGCATGGACATACTGCTAGACTATATTTACACACAGTAGCTATAGAATACCCACAGACAGGGTATACTCTGTACCCAGGGAGAAAAGCCTCAGCTCATCTCACTGAGGCACTGTATACAGAATACATGTCATCTTTATACATAAAGAGAGACAGTGCCATGCGTTACCTCTCTATCTCTATATACAATATTACACAGAATACATACCTAGCATATATAACATTTGTATAGTGCCTACATATGTACAGAGAATACACACAAGTAAGGGTATGCAAGGCTTTTCTGCCTTTATATGGAATGCATACTGTCTCTACCCGAAATATAGATAGACAGGCAGAAGGAGGTAAGGCATATTTTTGTATATGCAACGTATACTGTCTGTACTTGGAACATAGGTACATGTGTACACGTTAGACAGACATCTATACATACATAAGCAGGCAAGGCAGGGCTTTTCTGTCTGTATACAGAATATATACTGTCTATCTGTAATATATATTACATACAGAACATATAGAGAAAGACAGGGGATGAAAGTTTGTCCAAATAAAGAACACACCCTCTCCACATACAGAATATGCACATGCAAGGTGATGAGAGGCTTTTCTGTCTGCATATACAGTACATACACAGGCAAGGTGCTGCTTTTCTATCTGTACATTAAACAGATACTGTCTGTGCATAGACTACATGCCAACAACAAGGTGAGGCTTTTCTGTCAGCGTATAGACTATCTTCCTCTACCTACCCATGGAGAGGCAAAGCCAGGCTTTTTAGATACACAGACTGTAGAATGACTACCTGCAAGGCATACAGACAGGCCAGGCAAGACAGGGCTTTTCTCTGCATATACAGAATTATTCTAGCATCAGAATACCTTCCTCTCCTCCCCAGCTTTCTCTCAGGCAGCTGAAGGAGTTCAGTAGTGCCCCTGAGCCTCACCTAAATGTCTGCAGGAAGAAAAGGAGGGCGGCAGTTACCAGAGACTCCCCTCCTGCAGGGTGCAGCGTCACCCTTCTGCAAATCTGACCTGAAGCCTTAGGTGGTTTGCAGCTTAGTGCATGCTCAGCTCCAAGATGTTGCAGAAAGACTGATGAGGCTCATCAGGCTATTACCCCCGGCTGCTCATCCACATGGGCACCAATGTCAGTGGCAGGCTAACCTCAAGCATCAGTCAAGGGTGAAGAGCAGGGGGCCCGGACAGTGTTGTCCTCAGTCCTTTCTGTGAGGGAGCAAGGCTCATAGAGGAGCAGACGCATCCTGCTGCTGCTTAATCCTGTCTGGCTGTTGGTATAGTCAGGGCTTCAGCTCCTACAACTACAGAGCCTTTCTTTGAGGAACAAGGACTGCGGCCTTCTGCCAGAAGAAAAACAAACCAGTTCACTAGACCTGTGAACACGTGATACAGACCTAACCTGACTCCTAATGGCAGTAGTCCCTCAAAACAAACAAACAAACAAAACAGACAAAGAACCCCAAACTCCAAAACAAGCACACGCACACAAAAAAGCCCAGCCATCACGACACACAGGCTTCTCCTCACCTACCTCTTGACACCAGCTCCTCAGTGGTTTCAGCCCAGGATTAAGCACAGCCTCCAGACTCGCTCTCTGATCTCCATCCCGGCACCATCGCTGAAGCTTCGGGCGCCCAGAGCTGCCAGCTCCTAGGGCAAACCTGACCAGACTCACCGCCGGTGCAAGCTGCAACCTTTGCGCGAGCCCCACGCTCTCGCAGCGCACAGAGGCCGCCCAGGCCTCACCTGCCCACAGGGAGGCCGGACACTTCTCAGCAAGAGGCTCTTTACCTCCCCAGGGCGGGAGCAACCGGGCACAAAGCTGAGACCGGAGACAAGCCATGGCAAAGTGCTACCCCATTATGATGACGCAATACCCTGAGGTGCCACCTCATTGGCTGGGGGCCTCTGCACCCCTCAGCATAGCCAATGGGAAGCACCCCGCAGGCCTGCTACCCCATTATGATGATGCAATACCTTGAGGCACCACCTGATTGGCTGGGGGCCTCAGCGCCCCTCAGCATAGCCAATGGGAAGCGACCAGCTGCCCCACTGCTAGGCGACGGCAGCACCTGCCCCGGCCGGCTCCAGGCCCAGCCTGCCCCAGCACCGCCCTCCCCTCCGCTCCCCTGGCACTGCCCCGGCCCGGCCCAGCCACCCAGTGCTGCCCTCCCCAGCGCAACCCCTGGGGCAGCGGGAGGGCACGGGGCGGCGGGAAGCAGCCCAGCGCAGAGGGCTGAGGCCACACACGGCTCACTGCAGGAGTGGCATCCCTGCTGCACGCGCCCTAGCCCTGCCCGCAGCCAGGCCAGCGAGGCTGGGGCTCCTCCTGACACGGCGGCCCAGCCGATGGGGGGTTTTATTTTATGTCACCTTTTCTCTGAGGGGAATATTTTATTAAAAGCAGCCCAATAAGAGGTCAAAAAAAACTTGAGCGAATAGTTACCTGCTCTTCATAGCCCAAGCCAAACCAAAGCCCTATCTTTCTTTTTTGTCTTTTAAATGGAAGAACCTGCTGCTGGCCCTTTCTTTTTAAAAAGCTGTCACCTGAGAACCTTAGTGTTTTCCCAAATGAATCAGGGAGGAGCGCAAGAGGAAGAGCACCACCAGCTAGCACCACCAGAGCTCGCAAGTCAGCGCAATCTGTTGTGGTGACAAGAGATTTGTTGCCATCGTCCGCAACTTCAGCACTGCAAGTGGCAAAATGCCCAGAGCCACAGGATCACGAGCAAAGCGGGACTTTTCCGGGAACGGAAAGAAATTATGGGAACAGGCTCCAAGGACCCATTGAAAGGAGTCTTAACACTGACTTAGGCAAAATATTACTCAATAATTCCACTGACACATGGGGCTTTTGCTTCAGCTTCTTGTAGTAGTCTTTGAATAGCTCTGGAAAGTTTCCATATTCTTATTTTTCCCAGTTTTTAATCTTTAATTCCATAGACACATTCACAGAATGGTTGAGGTTGGAAGAGACCTCTGGAGATCATCTAGTACAACGCCCCTGCTCAAGCAGGGTCACCTAGAGCACGTTTCCAAGGCTTGTGTCCAGACGGATTTGGAATATCTCCAAGAAAGGAGACTCCACAACCTCTCTGGGTGACCTGTTCCAGTGCTCTGTTACCCTCACAGAAAGAGGTTTTTTCTCACGTTCAGACGGAACATCTTCTGTTTCAGTTTGTGCCCGTTGCCTCTTGTCCTATTGCTGGGCACCACTGAAAAGAGGCTGGAAGTTCTTTGGAAGTACTGAGACACCAAGTGTGCAATTAATTATTAGATGCCATCTTCAAGATTCATGGTTCTTATAAATATGAGCCAGGTCCAGAAAGGTTCCATCTTCCTTCTTTCAATTTTGAGGATTAACCCAACTGCAGGAAGAGCAGGCGAACATCACACTAATGGTGGTGTGTTTCTCCAGTGGCTTAAATAGAAGATAGAGAAAATGAAGAGGGTTTTTTTTTGTCTCCATTATTGTCATTTGTTCACTAAATCTTCCTTAAAGCATTGAGGGGAAAAAAGATGCGAAAAAAAAAGAAATAGAATAGCTACATGCACACGATTGCATCGTATGCAGTCCCATTTACCATCAAGCGTGGAACAGCCCTGAGGAAAATAGTGGAGCAAAAGCAGATGTCTTACCAATTATCACAAAGAAAACAGTCTTCTCCATATTGATTTTAAAGGGGTGATTTCATGACAGTTTGGCAGATACATACTACAGATACAGTTTGGTAGAACAGGGTGGCTAGACAGGCTTCTTACAAATTGGGACAAGAGGCAAAACAAACTGGAAATAAAGGATATGCTTTTATTTTAAGAGTACAAAAAAAAAATTGATTGATTTTGCTAAAAGCTAGGCCACTGAACCCTGAAGGGCTGAGTGGGGCAAATTAACATTTCCAGCCCACTGAGAGAGGGAGAGATTCAGGCGAACCTCTGTGAAGGAAAAGCTTAGGGAATCAGCAGTGCCTTGTCCTCCTGGGAAGACATGAAGCACACCGCCAACCTCCCTCCCCTTCTCCTTGCTGCTGGAGGCACCTTATGAGACAGGAGGAGGGAAGAGGAAAGGGGAAAGTAAAGGTAGAATCAGCTCCAAGAGCAAATCCAGGACATCAGCCACTGCTAGGCACCCCAAATATTAGGTCATTTGAAATATGAATTACCATCTGTGAGGCGAGACATTTATTTCTTGCTATAAACTGAGATGGATCCCTGTTTTCTAACTATGGCCCTGCCTAAACATGGATGATAAATGACACAACAAAAGCTGAAGGAATCAATGAAAACCAATGTTGCTACTTAAGGCAATCAAGCTGGTTTCTGAAAAGGAAAGTGTACCTGTGGTCCAAGTGCACGTGACTGCAGAAAGCAGAGAAGGTATGTCTACCAACCCCACAGGACCTTAGGGGCTCAGCCATGTCCCCAAAACAACAAGGTTTGTCATGGTAGGATAGCAGTCCTCTAGAGACTCCACATGAGTCTCCCCATTGTCACCTATGGACACTTCCGTAGGATGAGAATCTGCTTTGGTCAAAACACACCTCTGACGCCACAACAAGACTAACGGGGAGAAACGCAATTTTACAGAAGACTTAACCCTGGGAGCAAAAGGGTAAGAAGGCAGGCCAGACTGGGGAAGGACTGGCAGGAGATAAGTTAGAGGTTTTCAAATATTTGTGCCTAGTGAAATTCATCCAAGGGTATTAAAGTGACTGAAGCAACCTCAGTGCCATTACTAGTCCTCTCTCAGTTCCCAAAGAGAAACCAGTCTGGTATTAGAGCACCAGGGAAGGGTGAAGGTGATGTCTACAGGTAAAAAAAGGGAGGAGGAGCAAAAATAAAAATTATATTAAATTATATTGAAAACTAAATGTAATTAATTTGATTTAAAATTTAAGTTACATTAACTAATCAGTTCCCACAGAAATACTAGAAGAAACTATGCAATAGTTCATGAGTCTTTAGGCAAAAAAGGAGGAAAATAGCAGCAAAGAAGGGATTGTCAGAAACAAATAACAAATCAATTTCCTTCTCTGACAGCTTAACACCTTGTCAATAGGGAAGATACCTCTATATTGACTTCAGAAAGCCTCCAACACACTCTCACCTGATGTTCCCATAAGCAGGCTAAAGAAAGTTGGTCTAGACCAAATTACTGATGGTCGATGGAAAACTGCTCTAGGACACGCACAGAGCAGGGGGTCTGTCAGAGATCTTCCCTGTGCGTGCTTGTATTATTATTTTCATTGATGTGGATGATGAATTAGAGAATACATGTATTAAATTCCCTGTGAGAGCAAGCTGGGAGGAAGGTTAGAATTTCAGGCTAAAAATGGAAGCACTGGGAAAAAGAGATCAGATGCAAGTTAGTAAGGTTGAACAGAAAGTACTAGGATCAATATTTATGTAATTGCTTGTTTCTACAAGATGGGGAAAGACCGGATATCAAGACTGCAGGACAGGATCTGTGACATGGCAACAGATGCCGATATGAACACAAATCAATGTCACATTACTTTTAAAATGCAAACATAATGCACTATGCCAACAGGAGTGTTGCACAAAGAGCATGTGACAAAGTCCTCCTGACCTACTGTGCTGGTAAGTCCACAACTGAAATTTAATTCCCAGAAGTGGACACTATTTCAAGAAAGATACAGGCCAATTAGAAAGCATCTGAAGAATAAAGCTAAGAAGGATCAGAGTTTTAGAAACCATGGTCCCTGAGGAAGGATTAATCATAGAATTAATGGGCTTCAGTTGCTTAGTGTCAAGAAGAGAAAGCAAAAGAGATTTAGGAGATAAGAGTCTGCAAATATGTAAAAGGATGCTGCAAATAAAAAGGGAATAAACTTCTCACTGTGCACTATATTCAGGACAAGGAGGAATGAGCTTTAAAGCCAGCAAAGGAAATTTAGTTTAGGCATTATGGAAAGAATTCAGAGACAGTTTGAAAGAAATCTGTAATATCATGAGTGACAAGAAGGAGAATAAGGAATTATTGTTTACCTCACATAATACAAGGAATAGAGAGCATTACATGAAGTTATCAGCTGGCAGATTCAATAAGAACAGACACGTTTCTTCATATCTCATGTAGTTGAGCTGCAGAACTGGCTGCAGAGTGTTGGAGATGCCAAAAGTTAACAGGAAATCCAAAAAGTAATTAGACAAACTTATCCCTGAGCTGCAGGTGGCTGGAAGCAGGGAGAAAATACTGAAGAAATATCTCTATACGCTTATTCTGTTCTTATACTCTTCTGTGGGCATCCAATGCCTCAGAGCACTGTGCTGCATGGCTCTTTGGCCATTACAGCTCTTGCCATGACCTGAACCTCAGCAAAAATCTGGTTTGTCCTGGCTTGTAAAAACTGGAGCAGCACAAAGACAGAATCTAAAATTGACTGGGTGAAGGTGTGTCATAAGATCTCCCCATTACTAACCCTAAACAGAAGGGAACACATATAGGATTTTTGACAGGAACTTCTCATATTTCACGTACAAGATTTCAGGATTTTCATGCTGGGTAGGGTATTTATGTGAGGATTTTTTTATTTTTTTTTTTTAGTAACACGCATGAAAGCTAAGCACAAATTCAGCAGCACAGTGTTGCATTTGAGTTCAATTTAACAGAACTCCCATGAGATTTTTGTGGAAGAACCAGGCAAATTCCAAGCAGCCACCTGCTCATTACCTGCACAGCTGCCTCTCTGGAAGAGGAACCCGTTTCCTTTTCAAAGAGCCATTGCTAGAGATCTGCTCCCACCAAGAGCCACTCGTTTCCCATCATCAAAAGTCACATTATGAGCTGCCTTTTTCTGCTCTGAGGAACTGGAGCAGAAGCTGTGGGCCCACTTCCATCTATAGGGCAGGGGAGTTTCCATAAGCTGGCGAGAGTAGCTCTTACTGAAATCTTGACTAAGCTAACTGGCAAGTATGAGATATTCAGAGAGGAGGAAACCGAGCAAGTGAGTGGGGTGGGGGGGGAACCGAGCAAGCAGAGGGTGGAACGAGTGAGTGAGCGGGGGTGGGGGGAGGGGGCAGTCCTGAAGGTGCTCCAAAACTCAGAAAGTTTGCAAGATCTGGTACCTTGCATCTACATCTTGTTGGTAACAAAACCCATCCACCTTAAAATCCTACTTGTTTCTGAAGCAAATCACATGGCTCTAAGATTGCAGCCATCATTAATCATCAATATGTTTAAGCCAAGCACCATAAGATTTAAGAAAGCATACCCAAGCCTAGCATGTTTGCATCACGCAGTGTGATCAGTAGAAAGGCACAGCATGTACTCAGCACTTGACCATTAATTTATTTGGAAAAAAATAACATCAGTGAAAGAATAAGGCTTATACAAACACTGACTGTGTTTTTATCAGCAGATCAGCTCCAACAGCACAGCCTGCCAGAGAGCTGGCAGCATCAGACACATAGATCCTTATGTATTGGAAAGGTTCCTATCAAATTACCAGTCCCAGCTGGCTTGACAGGCCATTTCAAAAAATAGAGATTAAAGATAATAACCAGAAAAGTAGCCAACTTTGAGTTTTAAGTAGTTGTGCTGCTGTAAGGACTTTCTGAAAGCAACTTAAAAGCTAGGCATCTGCGAAACAGCAGAAAATGAATGGCACGTAGCAAGGGGGATGTAGGCACAGCAATCAAGTTAGGAACAATTTAATTGCAAGGGTCAATTTAAATATGAACTTGCACACGAGTACTACCACAAGATCATCCTTGATATGCTAGATATCCGAGGTTGGTAGGAGACCCCTTAAAGACATGGATGCTCCCATAATTTTATGGTAGGGCACCACAGAGGCTCAGAAAGAGAGAGGAGGTGCATACCCTAGCAGTACTAGAATCTTCACTCCAACCCAAACCTAAGTGATACATGAACTACACTACTTAGCATGACCCCATTAGTCATCTGCATAGCCTATTAGGTTTCAACTGCATACAAAACACTTATGTGAGATGCTGCAAGTTAACAGCTTTGTAGCTTTGTCTAATTTTATGGCAGTCTGCTTTAGACACTTAATAACCGTGGCTAAGAAAAAGACTGAACTGTTTTGGCTCAGTTTTTGTCTCAATGATGTATAGGCCACACAAGCTCCTGTCACATAATACGGAAGTATGTGCCTCCTCTTGCTGATCCTCAGTTATGACCTACCACAGAAACATAGGAGCATCTGTCTCTTCAGCATGTTTTCTACCAGACTCCAACAGCTAGCATATTAAGGCTGATGAGCTTGTGGTGGTACTTGCTCTGTATTCCCAGATCATTTCTAAATTGACCTTGGCAACCAAATTGCTCCTAATTTCATTAACAGAAAGGTATACACAGTCAAGGCTCAGTCTATTAGAAATATGAATTAAAAATAGCATAAATATAAACCTCCAAAGCTGGTGTAACAACTGCTGTACTGAGATAGATGGTATATCCACAATGCACTTTTGCTTCTCTGTATTGGACCCTGCCATTCTTCGAGCAGTAGCACTAATGTATTTACAGAATGAACTATAGTCAGAGAGAGTTTAATCATATAACTAACTTCAAAAATTGACCTCCAAGTACTTTCACTCAACCCATACCTGTATTTAAGTTCACATATATTTTGATTTGAACTCAGCCCTCTACATTGTAATGCATACTTGACTCACTGAAAAAACGCTGGATAACTTGACACAAAAAAGAGGAAGAAAAAAAGAAAGAAAAAAATAAAGTGTTCTGAGTAGTCTCATCTGTACCTTGAACTGAATAGTTCTGACTGATATTCAGATACCTTTTAGAGTTACAAGTCCGCCAATCCAGAAGCATAAAAATACATCTCGTTGTTAAGGAAAGAATACAAGAACAGAAAAATATTCTTAAACAGACATCATTTCAGTTTACCATTATGTAGCAGCTTGATTACAGCTTTGACATTTCCAATGTACTACTTTGGTCATACATAGTTTTTCAAACCTGAGGCATCAGTAATAAACTCAATCTACCATGCAAAACTAGGAACGATGTCTAGATTTGTTTTTGTGATTACACATCTGACTGGAAGCCTCCAGTTATGAAAAGCTATTTCTACTTGCAAAGTAAATTATAACTTCTTGGAATAGTTTAAATAGCCATTCACAGTGTAACACTACAAAACAGAATGTTTCTGCTTGATGACGGTTAAGGTCACAGAAATCATCAGACACTACAAAAACCCACCAATTAGATTCTTTTTATATGAAATAGCTCTAATAAACAGTAAGCCAATTACTCTCATGTTCTCAAAATACAGAATGGTCACCAAGCATGAATGTTTCTGTTTTTAGTATCTACATTTTTTAGAGAAACTTCTAATACACAATTGGCCGAAACATTATCCTGCACCCCAAAACAGGCTGGGGAAGTGACTAATCTATTTAAAGCAATTTTCTGAAGACCTTACAAAAAAGTTATGCTGTCCGAGTACAAACCTGAATAGCAGAGCTTGCTTCTGATAACACTCAACCTCTACAAGCATGGAACTACATGGAATTACAACTAAATATAAAAAGAAAAGGTTAAAAAATGTAAGACTGCAAAACCATATTAAAGAGGTAGGGAATTAACATATGCAGTCTTTAAGGATAACACACATGCACTACGAGATCTTCAGTTCTCTAGTTTCATTCTCATTGCCACTTCAAATACAAAACTGAACACAAATCTTCTGTTAGTTGAGCTCCACATCACTTCTCCAGTTGTCCTTCTGCCTTTCCTCTGATCTTTAGCCTCCTGTATTTCAGCCAGTTCACTTGCTTCCCCCCCGGCTTCATAATTAATGCAAGTCAAGAACGGGACAGGCTGGGACAGTTCTGACAGCACAGAAAAAAAAAAATCCTTCTTCTCCTAAACCCTCTCCAGCAGCCACAGCACACAGAAGGGGCAACTACAAAGTTCTGCTTCTTCCAAAGCCCAGGAACGTGGCATTCTCGTCCGCACTGCAGGGACAGGCTGCGCGAGCAGCTGGGCTGCAGGAGAGCTGGAACAGGTACTCCCTGAAGTGTACCTGCAGAAAGCATTTCACCACCAACCTAAAAGGCTTGAGTTTATTTGGATTCCTATTATTCCACCATAATTGGACAGATTTTCACAGGATATCAAGAGGCACGCAGGAATGATTCCCCTGCCAAATTTCAGTATTATGAATCAAAACAAAGTGCAAGATCAACACAGCAAAATGTTGTTTTCTCCTAATCGTGTTCTTAGAAATGGCTTAAGTCATCTGCCCTGAAACATACTAAAATTTTTTTTTTAAACTCAAGACAGGCCAAATTTCTTTCCAGAAAGTTCAGGAAAGTTGTTAACACACTGAAGGTAAGTTTCTACAGCATATTCTTTAGAAATCACATGCAGAGACACAGTTACAAATTTTTCCTACAGTATACCAATGATAAGTTTAATTGTTTTCTGTGTTTAAAAAAAAAAAGTTGTTAAAATCTCATCTTTGCTGTAAGATTGAACACAATTTCAGTGATGCACATGTACTGAAAGAGATACTGTAATTAGAACAAATACTCCATGATTGGTGTTGGGACATAACCAGAGGTTCAGTACACTTAGATATTGTTCAAATTATTTAGAGAGCCTGTATTTAGCTACTGTACATCAAGAGCATCAAAGAAATAACACCAAAAGGAAAGCTATTAGCAGACTAATGAAATTTAAGATTACGCTAACTCAAAAGAACATTAAAAAATGGTTTAGGCAGATTCCCCACTGATAGTCAAGAATTAGTTTGTGCTGCTGCAGGCGTGAAGTGCAACTCCTCTTCATTCAGCACTGTACATATTATGCTTTAGCAAAACTAAAGATTTTCCTAATGCCAATATTTATTTCAAGCACAGAATGATGAAGCATAACAACTTTTAAAATTGTATTTCAAACTATGAGACACTAACAGGGTTGGAAAAGAAACAGAGAAGAAACTTCCATAAAAAAAAAAAAACGAAAAACAAAAAACCCACACTTCTATCACTGCTCAATCACTGGATGCCACCACTTGAGAAAACAAAGGTCAAAACAATATATATGAAATGAAAAATATTGCTCAGTCCCCTCACCCCCACTAAAATCTTTCCATAGTGCCTACATCACTGAGGAAAAAAACAGTTATCAAAGCAGTTCCCCTTCTCATACATTCATGTTTTAACTCAACTGGAGAGGGAGTTTTTGATGTTAAGTGCAGCTACTTTTTGGTATTAACAAATTTGTGTGCTTCTTTCAAAAGAGTTTCAACATCTTCATTATCCTTTTCTTCTGAATTTGGTTCCCAGTCAGAATCTTCATCAGTAGGTTCGCACTCTTCGTCATCATCTATAAAGCTGTCATTAAGATCATATTCATTTGGTTCACCATCATTGTCACTGTCTTCCTGCAAAGACCTTTTTCCTGTAGGGGAAAAAAAAGTAATATATTCATGAATCATCACCACAGAAACAGAAAGACCTTGAAGAGACCATCTAGTTGATCTTTCTCCTCAAGAAGAGGAAGGATCAACTAAAGCACCATACCCAATTTTGATGATTTTTGGTTTTAAGAATCCCATGAAAAGTTGTATCATCTCTCTCAAACACCTACTGTAGTGCTTACCTGTCTGTTCACTTAGAAAGTTTTCCTTATTGACTTTAATACAAGTCTCTTTTTACAGTGAAGCCAAACTCAGCCCACTGGATTGTAAGGCTTCCCCACCTCCAAACCAGAGTATAAGCTGATTAGTATACAACTCCCTGGCTCCTCCTTTCTTGAAGGCAAGCACTTCCCTTCTTTTTTTCTAGTCTCTAGGACCTTATCAATTATATATGATTTTCAAGAGCCAGGTACTCAGGGTGTGAAAACATTTAAGTATCATTTAAACTGCATTTTTCTTGGAAGCTCCAAACCCTTTATCACTGGCATTAATGATATGAGCCACCTAATCAGTTACCTTCTAAGCAAAAGCAGACAAAAAAATTAATACATATTGCAGCCTCTGATGACTTCTGATAACTTTCCTTTCCTTAATGAGCAGCCCATCAAATTTTCCTAGTTATCTTCTTACTACTCCCACACTTAAACAATATTTCTTTCTTTCCATTTAGTCTCTAGCTATTGCTAGATTGCTGTTTTGCACCTGGATTTTCTGTCTTCATCCATAGAGACTTAGAGTATTTATCCTCTGGAATCTGACATGGTTTTTTATTTCCTGCACACTTCCGTCCTGAGTTTCAGGTTATAAAAGAGAGAATCTTCCAGACCCACTCTTCTCCTATGTTTTTAGTTTGGATCCATGCTGAATAGTTTGTGCTTCCTTTCTGAAAAATGTTTAAGGAATTGCCAAACACTAATCGTTTTTCTGTTCTAAGCTCCATGCAGCCTACCTGCTTCCCAGTTAACTTAGTCTACTTTATTATGCTGTTTACTATCCTTCTTACATCTCTCTTCTGTCTATCTTCCTCACAACTTACATGATCAAATTGTCTTCTGCCTTATATTATTTCACAATACTCTGTATTGGCAGGAATCAGCGTCTAAGAAATCTCTGTTTACAAGAAACAGCTGCTGTTCCCAGCAAATTCCAAAATTTTTGGACAGTTTGTCCTGCTATATTCCTTTAATGCTCAGATATATTGGCAAATTTACCCATTTAAACCAAGTCCCAGGCACTGGATAATCCTGCTATTGGAAACCTTGTCTATCTGACTTGGTAGTGTCTGTACAAAGCTGCTGCCATGACAGCATTGCATTCTCTCTCTTTTTTTTTTTTTATTTTTAAATCAATAACTGTGAATCTTCAACAAGTTTATTTCCACTGCTTCCCGATTTTGGAAGATACGTGTAATCCTTGCTCTATAAGCTACTACTATCTTTTTCTTACATGTCCACAATTCCTAATAAGCCACATTCTTCTGCGCTAATATTCCAATCGTGTGTTATTTTGCCATAAATTAGGGCATACCTCTGAGTAAATGTGTGTTCATTCCTCTTCTCCCCAACCTCCATTTTTTGCCTCCTCCTATCATCTAGAGATAATCTGTCAATGATCTTATACAGACAATTTATGCGTTGAGCAACTTTTCTCATTATTTTTCCTCTGAAATTACAAATCCTCTTCTCGGTTACAGACCCCAGTCCAAATCATTGACATTTTTATTAACTATAAGCTCTTGCAATCTCAGGTCAAAGCCCCAGGTACTCAAACTATGTGTGTCAGAGGGGAAAAGAGGGAACGCTAGTATGCTATTTAGTCAGATCACATCTCTATCAATTAAACTTTTCAGTTGTAGGAACATTACTATTCCAGAATTATTTAATGATCTGATTAACAGTTTGCACTATATAGAAAGTCTTGCCCAAGGATTTCAAAGGCATATGCAGCATTAGTCAAGCTTCTCAAAGATATATTACTTGATGGACGAATTGTGCCACGCAGATACTGAATGACACCCTGGAATCACATCAGCCACCTGTTACAGCCAAGCATATAATTGAGAAAAATCCTACGGCTGGAAATCTACTTTCTTTGAATAACCTACTGTGCACAACCTAGGAGAAAATCTTGAAAATGCCAAATGACAATTTGAACTGTAATCCACTATTACGCTTTCTAGTTTATTGCTTATCAGATCTAAGATGAAATTAATCACATCCATGTTTACTTGTATCAGCAATACGTGACCTCAGAATGTCTTACAGGAATCAGAGCCTATAGCCTTGCAGAAGAGAAATAAAGTGAAATAAAATTGGGAACAAAGATGATACACCAGACTGAAGAAAAGAAGAAAACTGAAAGGCATTTATTCTTCTCAGACAGAATAGTCTACTTTTGCCTAGTGAGTATAATTTAAAAAGGGAGAAGTATTGTATGACAGAAGATCCCACTAACAGTCAGAGATACTGCTTCTCAGGTATTTCTGAGAACTCAGAAACCCTTACATACTTTCCATTACCAAAAAGAGCTGAGGAAAATGCAATCTTACAGCCTTTGCAGGAACACAATTTTTGTTACAACACAAATCGAACAGCTAGATTCTGGAAACTTACACTTATGAAATAGTACTTTACGCTCACACAGCGATGCTGACTGTATGTTCCCACCTGCAAAAGCAGGGCTTCGATTACAGAGGGCAGACTGAGTCCTCAAGAAAAAAAAAAACAAAAAAACCCCAATAATAATAAACTCAAGACCTACTTAAGAAAGAAAAATTCTTCTTTGATTCCACAGCACTGCAGGTGATATCTTCACAGAATGACAGAATGGTTGAGGTTGGAAGGGACCTCTGGAGATCATCTAGTCCAACCCCCCGCTCAAGCAACATCACCAAGGGGAGGTTGCTCAGGACCTTGTGCAGACGGCTTTGGAATATCTCTAAGGATGGCGACTCCACAAGCTCTCTGGACAACCTGTTCCAGTGCTCAGTCACCCTCTCAATAAAGAAGTTTCTCCTCATGTTCAGACAGAGCTTCCTGTGTTTCAGTTTGTGCCTGTTGCCTCACATCCTGTCGCTGGGCACCACTGAAAAGAGTCTGGCTCCATCCTCTTGACACCCTGCCTTCAGATACTTGTACACGTTGATAAGATCTCCTCTCAGCCTTCTCTTCTCCAGGCTAAACAGGCCCAGCTCTCTCAGCCTTTCCTCATAAGAGAGATGCTCCAGTCCCCTAATCATCTTTGTAGCTCTTCGCTGGACTCGCTCCAGTAGTGCCACATCCCTCTTGCACTGGGGAGCCCAGAACTGGACGCAGTACTCCAGATGGGGCCTCAGCAGGGCTGAGGAGAGGGGGAGAATCACCTCCCTCCACCTGCTGGCAACACTCTTCCTGATGCACCCCAGGATACCATTGGCCTTCTTGGCCACAAGGGCACATTGCTGCCTCATGCTTAACTTGGTGTCCACCAGCACTCCCAGGTCCTTCTCAGCAGAGCCGCTTTCCAGCAGGTCAACCCCCAACCTGTCCTGGTGCATGGGGTTATTCTTCCCCAGGTGCAGGACCCTGCACTGGCCTTTGTTGAACTTCATGAGGTTCCTCTCTGCCCACCTCTCCAGCCTGTCCAGGTCTCTCTGAATGGCAGCACAGCCCTCTGGGGTATCGGCCACTCCTCCCAGTTTTGTATTGTCAGCAAACTTGCTGAGGGTGCACTCTGTCCCTTCATCCAGGTCATTGATGAAGAAGTTGAACAAGACTGGACCCAGTACTGACCCCTGGGGGACACCGCTAGCTACAGGCTGCCAACTAGACTCTGCGCCGCTGATCACAACCCTCTGAGCTCTGCCATTCAGCCAGTTCTCAATCCACCTCCCTGTCCACTCATCCAGCCCACACTTCCTGAGCTTGTCTATGAGGACGTTATGGGAGACAGTGTCGAAAGCCTTCCTCAAGTCAAGGGAGACAACATCCACTGCTCTCCCCTCATCTACCCAGCCAGTCATCTCATCAGAGAAGGCTATCAGATTAGTTAAGCATGATTTCCCCTTGGGGAAGCCATGTTGACTACTCCTGAGCACTTTCTTGTCCTCCACATGCTTGGAGATGGCCTCCAGCATGAGCCGCTCCATCACCTTTCCAGGGATGCAGGGGAGGCTGACTGGCCTGTAGTTCCCTGGGTCCTCCTTCTTGCCCTTTTTGAAGACTGGGGTGACATTGGCTTTCTTCCAGTCTTCAGGCACCTCTCCTCTTCTCCATGACCTTTCAAAGATGGTGAAGAGTGGCTTAGCAATAACATCCGCCAGCTCCCTCAGCACTCGTGGGCGCATCCCATTGGGGCCCATGGATTTGTGGGTGTCAAGTTTGCTTAAATGAGCTCTAACCCGATCCTCCTCCACCAAGGGAAAGTCTTCTTTTCTCCAGACTTTCTCTCTTGTCTCCAGGGTCTGGGGTTCCTGAGGGCTGGCCTGAGCAGTAAAGACCGAAGCAAAGGTGGCATTCAGTAACTCCGCCTTCTCTGTATCCTTCGTCACCAGGGCACCCACCCCATTCAGCAAAGGGCCCACATTTTCCCTAGTCTTCCTCTTGCTGCTGATGTATTTGAAGAAGCCCTTCTTGCTGTCCTTGACATCTCTAGCCAGATTTAATTCCAAACGGGCCTTAGCCTTCCTTGTCGCATCCCTGCATACTCTGACAACGTTCCTATATTCCTCCCAAGTGGCCTGTCCCCCTTTCCACTTTCTGTATACTTCCTTCTTCTGGTTGACTTTGCCAGGAGCAACTTGCTCATCCATGCAGGTCTCCTACCTCCTTTGCTTGACTTCTTACTCATAGGAATGCACTGCTCTTGAGCCTGGAGGAAGTGATGTTTGAATATTAACCAGCTCTCTTGAACGCCCCTTCCTTCTAGGGCCCTCACCCATGGGATTCCTCCAAGTAGGTCCCTGAAGAGGCCAAAGTTTGCTCTCCTGAAGTCCAGGGTTGCGATCCTACTTAGTGCCCTGCCTCCTCCTCGCAGGATCCTCAACTCCACCATCTCATGGTCACTGCAGCCAAGGCTGCCCCCGACCTTCACATCTTCCACCAGTCCTTCTTTGTTTGTTAGTACGAGGTCCAGCAGCACACCTCTCCTTGTTGGCTCCTCCACCACCTGTGTCAAGAAGTTGTCACCAATGCTCTGCAGGAACCTCCGGGACTGTTTGTGCCTAGCTGTGTTGTCTTTCCAGCAGATATCAGGGTGGTTGAAGTCCCCCATGAGAACCAGGGCCTGGGATCGGGAGGCTACTTCCAGCTGTCTGTAGAAGGCCTCATTGACTTCCTCTTCCTGATCAGGTGGCCTGTAGTAAACACCCACAACAGTGTCACCCATGCTAGCCTGCCCTTTGATCCTTACCCATAAGCTCTCGACTCGCTCTTCATCCACCCCTAGGCACAGCTCCATACATTCCAGTTGCTCTCTCACATAAAGAGCAACTCCACCACCTTGCTTGCCTGGCCTGTCTTTCCTAAAAAGCACATAGCCATCCATGACGGCACTCCAGTCATGCGAGCTATCCCACCATGTCTCTGTAATGGCAATGAGATCATGGCCTTGCGACCGCACACAGATCTCTGGTTCTTCCTGTTTGTTCCCCATGCTGCGTGCATTGGTGTACAGGCATTTCAGAGAGGTGATCGAGCATGCAGGTTTCCCAGGAGGGGTACAAGAGGATCCTCCATAGCCACATCCCATGCGTGCTTCCCCGGCTGCATTCACCTGCTGGAGGTGTCCCGACTTGAGCAGTCTTTTGCCAACTACCCTGGCACTATAACTCTCCCCTTCCCCCATCTTTCCTAGTTTAAAGCCCTCCTTACCAGGTTGGCCAACCTGTTGGCAAAGACCCATGTGCCCCGCCTTGTGAGGTGGATCCCATCTCTTGCCATCAGTTGTCGATCTTCAGACAGGGTCCCATGGTCGTAGAAACCAAAACCCTGTTGCCAACACCAGCAGCACAGCCAGTTGTTAACTTGGAAAGTCCATCTCCTCCTCCTCTCATCCATCCCCCTCACTGGCAGGATTGAGGAGAAGATGACCTGGGCTCCCAGACCCTTGA
This sequence comes from Apteryx mantelli, assembly GCF_036417845.1. NCBI lineage: Eukaryota > Metazoa > Chordata > Aves > Apterygiformes > Apterygidae > Apteryx > Apteryx mantelli. The sequence goes on along the minus strand of NC_090002.1, from coordinate 2,840,879 downwards.
CCACCATCCCCAGAGCTCTGAAATCCTGCTTGATGGTCTCCAGTTTGCCCTTGGTGTCATTGGCGCCCACATGGAAGAGCAGCAGTGGGTAATAGTCCGAAGCATGGACAAGCCTTGGCAGTCTTTCCATGACATCTCTCACACGAGCCCCCGGCAGGCCACAAACCTCTCTAGACACGAGGTCAGGTCGGCAGATAGATGCCTCCGTCCCCTGCAGCAGGGAGTCCCCCACAACAATCACCCGCCGCTTCTTCCGGGTGTTCTGGCAAGGCACAGGGTCTGTTGTCCCAGTTACTCCCCTTGCAGCCATGCCCATCTCCTCCTCATCCTGGAGGGCACTAAACCTGTTCTTCAGCTGCAAGTCTTTGGGAGGAGTAGGAGCCTTTCTCCTCCCACGAGCAGTGACCAGTTTCCAGCCTTCTTCTACGGTGTTATGATGTACCGTTTCACAAGGCACAGAGCCCTCCGGCAACTCCACTGCTGTGGGGGGTTGGGACTCCCGAAGCTGCACAGTCTCCGAGAATACCCTGTCTATCTCTTGCTCAGCTTCTCAGATGCTGCGCAGCCTACTGACCTCCTCCCGTAACTCCCTTACCTGATGACAACTCGCCAACAGCAGCACACCTCCTGCAGGAGAGCTGACTGCCAGCCCAGGCCTCCCGGAGAGGCCCCAAGCACTCCCTGCAGCCTGAGACCTGGAGAGCTGCATCTGCTGTCAGAGGGTCAGTCTGAGTCCCAGCCTCTGACACAGCAACTCCAACAGCCACTGGGGAATGTGCTCTGCAGCGTGTCACGACCACACTTGAGGAAGCATACACCACAGGGATCAGAAACGAAGGTACCTTCGTGCGCCCTTCTGCGCAAACTGCTGCGCAAACTGCTGCGTCTGTTCGCTGCCTCTGTTAGCTGCGCTTGTGTGTTGAATGGATCCTTATTATAGGCAGGCACCAAATCGGGTACCCTGGCATAAAAAGGGTAGAGTATATTTCTTTGTTGATGCCAGTGCATACAAAGCAATGGGGTTTTGTGGATTTGCCTGACTTGGAGGTGTTTGGCGGAAGATGGTGCGTTTCTTCTGGAGGTCTCTGATTCCTGTCGAGGCCAGGAAGTTGTTGATGGTGTGTGCAGAAGAGTCTCAGTGTGCGGAGGGATGCTGTGTAGGAACCTAGAGAAGTAGGCAAAAGAAGCTCGTGGCCAAAACCAAACATCCCCGAAGCTTCTTGCTTGGGGGACAGCAGATGTGTGGGTGAGTTTGCCACCAGCATTGTGGTGGGGAACCTCTCCAGCCCCTGCACACTGGGCTGGGCCGGGCCGCTCTTGGCAGCATTGTGTCCTGGGGAGTGTAACAGGGCAGTGGCTGCAGGGCTGTTGCCAGTGGTCTGCCTGCTCTGTCTGTCGTCTTCAAGCAAGCAGGAGAAGGAAGAGGAAAGCTGGAGGATGTCAATAAATTAGGAGCCTGCCTTACCACTTAGCTAACAATAGGTCCTCTTCAATGTTTGTATCTGTTTTTCTTTCTTGGTCCCCCGAATGCATGCCAAGGCCCCTGTCCTTGCTGGGAAGGGTGAGTGCCCCAAGTGTGCAAGACTCTCAGCGCTGTGTGCGAAGAAGGCCTGAGCTTTGCTGGAAGCATATTGGGCTGCCCCTACTGTTATGTGCTCTCCTGTAAGGCAGCAGTTCCCTGGTGAGCCAGCTGGTGCTATTCGCTTCTAATGCATTTTCTGTTTTGTCTCGCAAGCCTGGTTATTTGAGGTAAGTCAGCTTGAACGTGTTGTGCTGGGGCAAGTGCTTGCTTGAGAAGGGGCTGCTGAGCTTTCAAGCTTGAGCTGGAGAGTCGGGCTCCTGGTTTTGTCACCTTTGTGAGCGGGGTGGCTGAACTTGGAGCAAGTGAGGGTGCTGCGAGCCTTCAGGGAAACAATGGCAAACTACTTAGGGCCTTCAGGGAGGCCTGAAATTCTCTCTGGGCCTTTGCTGCCCCGACCGTAGTCCTTTTGAGTAGAGCTCTGTGCCTGCTTCTAGCTGGGTCTCCTTCCTTGTCCAGTGTGTGAAAAGGCACGTGAGGTTTGAAGGTTCGTGCAAGTGATGTGAATCATGAGCCCACAGGCCTCGGCAGGGTAGGTCATGTTTTGTAAAATACCTCAGTAATCCTGGTGTCTGTCCTGCAGTTTTGCCCTGAATTAATAAGCTCTTAATGGCAAAATGGTTTAATATTTTTCTCTGCCCCGAGTATGATAAAAATGTCATGTGCCTTGACTCTCTCGTTTTTCAAACCCACGTGTTTTGCTGTGACATCTGCACTGTTTCCCCTCCAGTGCACAGAGCCCCTGAGTAACTTTCTTGGAATTGCAGACAACCACTGCTTACCGCTGGCTAGGTGATGCTTGTGCAAACTGTATTTTGCTGTGTGATGCTCCTTGGCCTTGGTGAGGGATTCTGGGGAAAAAGGAAACAGCCAAGCAATTTGCTTTTTGGAAGCACTTTTGCTGCTGCCTGCTGTCCCCAAGCAGGTTTTCTCAGGGACTTCTTGCTGCAGGCAGGAAAGCCGCCTGCAGTGCCTGTGGGGGCCCTGGGCCTGGGGGCTTCGTTCCCCTCAGCGCTCTGGAACGATGTGCCCAGCTGTAGATAGGATGCATGTGAGCGCCGTGTGATGGGACGTGAGTGGCAGCAGGTCATTCCTGGGCTTTCCAGCCCCGCCGCGGGTTGTGGGAGCTTTTCTGGGCCGAGGGGAAGCCAGGGGGAATAGCTGGAGGTGAGAGTCCTTGGTAGGTGGTTTGGGAGAAGCTGGGGCAGGCTGAGTGCACTTGTTTCCATTTGTGGTGTGTGATGGAGCCTCCCAGTGCTGCAGAGGGGCTGGGAAAGTCTGCCTGCGTGCTGCTGGCACCAGTAAACTGTGCGGCAGGTCATTCTCCCTTGCGCCCCGCAGGCCTGCCAGGGCAGTAATGTAACAGAACGGGGATGTGGGGCAGGAGACCTGCTCATCTGTTGCCCCGTGCTGCTGACGTGGGTTGTAGTTGGGTTTGGTTTGGGATCCTTCACTAGTGGTACTGGTACGTGCCCGGAGGAGAGTGTGGATGCAGAAGGTGGGGATAATTTTGCAGGGCTAGTGTTTTGATGTGCTGTTTGGAAGTTGCACATAAAAGATCATGTTCAGTGAGGAAGTGCCGGTGGGCCATGCTTTCCGACTGTGTTTGCCTACAAACCATGTACTCCTTTTCTAGCGTAGCTGGAGCAGCCATTTCCCAAACAGTTGCTGTTGGATCAGCCAGGGCCCAGCTGCTTGTGGAAGGCAGCAGAACTGCTGCCATGGGTTTGAAGGGGGCCAGAGCAGCCTTGCGGTCAGAGTGCCAGGCCAGGCTTTTGGCTGGAGAAAAGCGGTGTTACAAACTGCTCTCCACGGGACCGTTGTGGTTTATGCTGGTGGGGTTGAGGCACCCCGCTGTAGCTTGTTGATGTAGCAGCTTGCTGTTGCAGAGAGGGGTAGCTCGCCTGCTGCTTGGTGATGCTGTCTCCCCTCTCTGTCCTCCTGCTTCCCTCGAGTGTGCTCCAGTGCACGTGTGACCCAGGGGTGCAGCAGCTCAGCTTGCAGAACTGGTTGAAAGCTGTGTTTTGTGGGCTGAAATGGTGCACGGAGGACTGGGCTGCTGTGCAGAGCTGGTGGGTGTGGGAGAGGGGAAGGGGGCCCCGACAGCCCCTCTGAAGGTCAGTGAGGCCCCTGGCCAACCCTTGCAACCTTGCCTGGCAGCTCTCGCCTGGAGTGGCAGCAGTACAGCGCATCTGCGTCGCTACAAGTGCTGCTTACATCCCCCCCCCAGGACACCCGTTGAAACTTCCTGGTGTACGAAATCACCGTTTGGGGGAACTTGTTTGCCTTGGTGTTGTGTGCTGTTGAGGGTGTTTCCCGGTGTTTGTGTGCAAGGCATTGTAGGGAAGTGTTCCTGGGGTTGAAGCGGCTGGTGAGATGAGGTGGGGGGAGTTGGCTTACGTGGAAGGGGTGGTTTGAAAGAAGACCCTTCTGGTCTGAGAGGCCTTCCAGTAAGGAAGGCCAAGTCCAGCCAAGCAATCTCCAGGCCAGTCTGCTTTTGGTGCTGCGATAAAAGCCTGGTCTAGTCTGCTGGAGCAGCTTCTGATAAGGCGTGTGAGGATGAATTTCTGGACTGACAGACTCCTCAGGCAATTTCACAAGACAAACGTGGGGCTTCTGTAGCAAAAGCAAAACCATCAGCTCCAAAGAAACTGAGCCTCTTTTCTGGAAAGGAAATTTTGTTTTCAGTTGTGAAGTTTGAATGCAACTAATGCCCCAAGAAAGGAAGAGGCCCACTCCGATGGGTATTCAAAGGTGCAATAGTTATCCCCTTTCCTTAAATGTTCCTATTCCTTGCTCCCCTTGGGGCTTTGCCCAGAATGATTTAAAATGGTGGAAGGGTTTAATGGCCCTGAACATTTTGAAAGCAGAGGCTAAGATTTAGGAATCGGCTAAAGAAGCAACAGGTCTCTTTCAGAAAAGGAAAAAGAAATTGTCAGTGTAGTAGCTCTTGAGCCAATTCTATTTTTCATCTTTCTAATGCTGCTCTGCAGTCACACACGTTAGAGGTCACAGAAACAAGACCCCCATCAGAGAGAGACAGATAGGACATGCTGTCTGAACATGACTTTCACCCGCTGTATTTAAATGAGACTCTCAGATTAAGGTGTGCATGAATCATGCAATGTGATTAGCTTTCTGTAGAGTCCTTTCTCAAGGAGTTGGGCTTGTAGCAGAGGGAGGATGCCAGCAAAAGAGGAGGGAGGAAGCAAACCCGTGGAAGCGAGGATGCCTGTTGTGCCAGAAGTGGCCTCTTGCTCAGCTCCAGAGACTCTCGCTTGCCTCTTGAAACGTGGCCGCAGGGCCTTGGTTGACAGTGATGGGAGGCTGATGCTGGACGACTCCTCGGCCTATGACAATGAAGGCGACCAGCTCGCGAGTGGCACCAACATGAGGTTGCTGCTCTTGGAGATGGGGGAGCCTCCTTATCACAGACAGGCACTTCCCTCGGGAGTGCGTTTGCTGCCATCATGCTGCTGCTGGTGCTTTTGGGAGTTTGCTTCATCCCCAGGAAGTGTTGAAAGCTGCAGGGGAAGCAAGAGGCTGCCAGAGCCATGGCGGAGGAGCATCCCCTGACCACCAAGGTGGAGCTGCCCAAGGGAGTGGAGAAGGCTGTGAACAGCCAGTCCTGCCCTGTGAGGAATATTAATATCCTGAGGGAAGCTGGGGGTGCCTCCAAGGTGAAAGGTGGGAGGGTGAAGCAGGTGAACTTAGAAGTCAAAGTCCACAGCAATGTGCTTGATGGAGCAGAAGTTGAATGAGGTGCACACTTTTGTTTTGTAAAAGCTTTTTAGAAATTGCGGGGGCGGGGGGAGGAGGAGGGGGAAGAGAAAAGACAATAAAATTCTGCTGGCCTTTTTGTAGCCTTCTGCAAAGGGGGGGGGAGTGGCTCTCGCTTTGAGTGATGAGCTGCAGTGCAGGATCTCAACCCTCTGCTCAGGACTGAGCTCCCTCATTGCCCACAACTGTTGGAGCCAGGCAGGGCAGACGATGCTGAATTCTCCATGTGCATCTCTACCATGCTCCTTTCCTTCCTGCTTTGCCACTTCCATAACTATGTCCCCGGGAGCCAAACACCTCCCTCGGGAGCAGGGCAGCTTGGGCAGAGCAGGTTTGGGCTGCTCACTGCATTTGCGCCAGGGGAGCGATGCTGCAGCCTTGTGTCAGGCTCGGTGCTGCTGCTCAGGGCTCAAGGCAGGAGCTCGACCTGCTGTTTCCCGGGCTGAGCCATTTCCCTGGTTTTGCCGCTCCCTTCCCTGCCTTGGGAGAGAGGTTGTATGGAGCCAGTCTGGGCATTAGTGCTGGCGCCTGAGCAGGGCGAAATGCTGCAGAGAAAGAAATCCCCTGTGCAAGGGAGGACAAAGGCTCTGGCGTGGCCTCATTTAGCGCTGCCGCGAGGAGACTTCAGTGCCCTGCAGGACTTGGGGCGCTTTCTGCAGTGGCTGAGCACTGCTCCTGCTGGACTCAGCCTCAGGGCTCCAGAGGACCGGCCTGCCTTGGCCATCGCTAGGAAACTTGCCCCCCCGTGGAGGGCTGTGATGTCTCCCTGGCTCATTGGCCCCCACTGCAGAGCTTTGCCTGCTCCTGGGCGGAATAGGGGACTCTGCTGGCTCATGGGTCTGTGGGCACCAGCACCTGCACCCTCTGCCTGTGGCTGCTGCCCTGCAGTGGGAAGGGACTTGGCACAGGACCTGCTGAGCGCCGTGCTTCAGGCAGGCAGCTCCTGAAGCATTTCAGTGTGGGACTCGGTGGCAGCTCAACGGGGGCTGTGTGCTGGTGATGAAACCGAGGTGCCGGCCCTTTTCTCCCCTCGCGCTGCACCTCAGCCTGGAGAGAGGGGAGCTGCTGCTCTGTCAAAGGAGGCCCTGGAAAGAGCCCAGCTCTGCCCCGTCTGTCATGCAGCTGGGGTGCTGCAGCTCCCCCAGCTCCGAGCACAGCAGTGTCCCCGGGCTCCCGGATGCATCCGGCGGCTGGAGTGTGCTGGTCTGCGCCATCTCCGTGGCGTGGAAGGGTGGCTCTGTGCCAGCCGGGGAGAGCGGCCAGGACTTGTTGCCCCTGCACGCAGTTGGAGGGCTTGAGTTTCCCACCTCACTGGCGAGTAAAGAAAGAAAGAAAGAAAACCAGCGTGTCTTTGCTTAATATCGCAGGTGAGTTTGGTTGCTTTGGTGCCCTAAGAGGAGGAGGTCAAACCATGCAGGTCTGCAGCTGCAGCCCTGGTACTTGGTTGTGCTTTATTAAGGTCCCCTGCCCCGAGGTGGTCTGGATGTTCATTTTGCCTGGACTTCTGGGCCCGGGGTCCCAGGGTTGGCAGCTGGGCCAGGAGATCTGCAGGAGGAAAATGCCTTTCTGCTGCTGGGGGAGGCAGAAGCAGGTGATGCACCTTTCTGCTCTGTGGCTGCAAGACTGGTCTTGGAAGACAGGAGTTATCCCGTCTCGCCACACCACAGACTGTCAAGGGACTGTTGATCTAAAGTGTGACCAAGGCGTCCTTTCTCCGCTGACTCGCTAGTACCTGGCTGCGACAGGTAGCTGGAGGCTCTATCTTGTCTATGGCAGGCGGTCCCCGGGGGAGAGCTGATGGGTTCATTCAGCAGACATCTTCAGCGGGGGCCGTGTTTCCCTGCGCTCCGGGTGGCAACTCTCGTTGCTGAGCCTTTGGGGCCGCCAGCTCTGCCAGGCAGGGAAGAGGCGAAGGCTGAGCGCGGCCAGCCCTGAGCGTGTCGGCACCTGACAATACTTGGGGTGTAGGAGAGGCTTAAATGGGAGCTGGGCGCGTCGTTGCTACCCCCAGGCAGCGGAGGATGGAGCTGCTGCCGCGTGTTGCCGAAGCCCTAAGCGAGGAGTGCCCGAGCTCCCTGAAACGTGGAGCCCGCAAGGGAATTGCAGGAGCCGCTCGCTGCCCGTTGGTTCTGTCGGTTGCCGAGCCGCGACTTGCTGCCGAGCTTGCGGTGCTCCTTCCACGCCCTCTGCCGCTGTTTGCTTTTAGCGACGGCCATTTCTGCTGCGTGTGAAGGGGTTGTTATGGCTTCTGCTAATTAACCCCCCAGGGCTGTTTCCTTGCAGACAAATGCGTGGCATTTCTTGGGATTTGCTTGTTGCTGGTGCGTCGTTTCCCCTTTTGTAGACTGTTCAGTGCAGTACAAATTCAAGCCTGGCAGCAGGCTTCCTGTTGTGCTGCTGCTGCTCTGGGAGTCAAAGGAGCAAGGCTGCAGCTCGCTGCACCTTGCCAGGTGCTTTAAGGAAATGGTGCTGGGGAGTGACATTGGCCCAGGAGATCTCTGGCTGCCTGAACGTAACTGTGCGTGTGCATGTGTGGTGATGGGCTTTGCTTAACTGAGTTTGCATTTCTCCCCTGTGACAGCGCTCTGGTTTGATCTGAGCTACCCACTCCTGGTGCTGCCTGGCTGTCACCTGGAGCCTTTTCTGATTCCCGTAGGTTGAATGTGGGGTTACTGTTGCACAGGTAGTGATCTGCTTCCCTTCAATATAACGGGCAATTCCACATGTGTTTACTAATAAAAAAGACACTGGATGCATTCTTATGCAGTTTTCGTTTATCTTGAGGTTCTCACAAAGCCCCCTGTATATGCAGGCTTATTTGAAGCATGACTTGTGAGCCCTCTGTTGTCCGTGTGCCTAATGCTGCAGCTAATTAAAAGCAGTCATACTAACTTGTTATGTTGTCGGCGATCCCATGCCACCCGGTCTTCCCTTGCTGCCACAGCAGCAGCTGGAGTTTCTGTGGGGTGAGGAGTTGGCAGCACTTTCCTCCTCTGCTGGTTGCGTGACTGTGGGACACAGTGTGTGCAGGCAAGGGGACGGGAAGGTGCTTTGGGAGCTGTTCTCGGTGACCCCAGAGGCTGGTCCTATCCTTGCCTACCTTCGCCCCATTTTTCTTCTTGTTTCCTCTTTCCTCAGCTTTGCAGTGGAGCCTCTGCAGGGTGACTTGAATCCCTTGAAGGGTTTTTTTAAGGGGCGGTTTGGGTTTAAAGTGCCACGGTTGCTGTTCATTTGCAGCTGTGGATTAAGCAGGGTGGCAGTGCTTCCTGAAGTGCTCCATGGTCTTCATCTGCTTGGGGGTGGTGAGAAATCAGCAGTGTCCAGCTGCTGCCCGCAGGGCTCGATCCATCCCACTCTGGGCAGCGCCGGAGAGACAGAGTGTGTCGTCTGGGGGCAGCTGATGCGGGAGCTGTTCCTGATCCGCGCAGAGCTGGCACCTGGCTTTTTACCAGCAGCGTTGCCCTCATCAGCCAGCATCTCTCTAGAGTGCCAGGACAGCTGCTTCTCTGGAGGGATGTGTTACAGAGAAGTGCACGGGAAGCCCTGGGTACGGGAAGGCTGACTGCAGGTGTGCGGAGCAGTGCTGAACTGGGGGCCCTGAAGGTCGTCTCATCCGCTCCAGGTTTGGGATCGTCGGTGTTTGTGCCTCAGTGGCAGTTTAACTCCGCACCGCCTTAGTGGAAACCGTTGATGGGTTCCTTGCTGTTGTGTGGTTCCACGGTGCGTCTTTACCTCGGGGAGTTTGGTAGCGATGCGAGGCGTGCGCCAAGCCAGCCTTGGCTGGGAGCCAGGGAGATGCTCTGTTCCTGCTCCTGTTACGTGCGGGGTAACTGTTTTCACTTGTTTGGCTGGTTGATGTTTTGTGTGATTGTATTTGCATTGCGGCAGGCATGTCACTATATCAAAGCTTTTCAACCTGTGAAGATTTCCCAAATAGAGTCATTGCAGCCTTTGGGGTTCGGCTGCCTCTTCCCATGCCCTTTGTGCCCCGTCTCAGTGTGCTCAAGGGAGGTCTTTTCCTCCAGAGTTGATGAGTGCAGGCTTGTGGCTGACAGCATTTGCTGTCTTTGCAAGTAGCATTGCAATCGCAAAAAGGTCCCCTTTCTCCTGCCTGAGAGCTCTGGAAGAGCAAGGAGCCAGCATTGCTCTTCCTGACTTGTTCTCCAAGCTCCAGGCTGGGGTGTGCGGGTCCATCGCTCCTGGGTCCGCGAGTCTTTGCTGGCCGCCTTCTGTGGCTGCCAGCGCGCTTCGGGCGCTTTCCGGAAAACGCAGGTTGCAGTTAGCTGTGTGTTGGCCTGTGTCTGGCAGCTCTTACCAGGCCTGTGGGCTCCCGGTGCTTCTGACGGGAGCCCTTCTTGGTGGAGCCCCGGGTTGCGGAGGGATTTACCTCCTGCAGCAGCAGCAGAGAGCACCGAGGCCCTGGTGAAAACAGAGGTGCTGATCATGCGCCAGCTCGTGAGAATCGCCGCTGTCGCTTGGGTAGAGAAAAGGTGCCTGTGGGGTAGATCAGCAGTTCGGTTCTTCGCCAGGCAAATGAGTCCAAGGTTCCTGTTTTTCTCGATTCGTCAGGATGCCCCAAGTGACTTAGCAGCTCTGTGCTAGGGTAGGTGGCTCCTAGCGTCTTCAGGGCGGGGGAAATGTCAGCCTGCTGGTAGGAAGTGTCAAGGAAGTGGGGCTCTGTGGGTGTCCTGGCAGTTCTCTTGTGCACGTTCACTTTTATTGCTGCGGGCAAAACTCTGAGCACAAGAGGTGCCAGAGATGGTGTGGCCCAGCGGGAGCTCTAAGGAAGAGGGGGGAGGGATGTGTTTTGTCAGACTGGGTGGCTTTCTTGCACCTACTTGGAGCTGAGACACTGCTCCTAAAAGCATTGGAAAGCCACAGCAGAGCCTGGTTGGGTAGAGCTGGAGTGACAGGAGGGCCGCAAAGCCGAGCTGGGCATTTCCCTGAAACTGGAATGCTTTTCCCCCAAACCAGACTGCTTTTTCTCTCTTTTTCTCTCTCTCCCTCTGTCCCCCTCTTTCTTCCCCCTCCCTCTTTTCCTCAGTGCCTCTCCCTCTTTCTGCCCTTTTCTCTCACACACGCTTTCTTTCTCTCCTCTCTCTCACTCTTCCTTTCTCTTTCCCTCCCTCTCTTTCTCTCATCCTTTCTCCCTTTCTTTCTTTCTTTCTCTCTTTTTCTTTCTTTCTTTCTCTCTTTCTCTCTCTTTTTCTCTTTCTGTTGTTCTGTTCTCTGTTGTTCTCTCTTTCTGCTTCTCTGCCTCGTTCTCTTTCTCTGCACCTGTGTCTCACTCTCTTCTACCTCCCTTTTTCCTTCTCTCCCTTTCTTGCTCTTGGTCTTTCCTTCTTTCTTCCTTCCCTCCCTTTTTCTCCCTCCTTCTCTTCTCTCCCTGTTTCCCTCTCTTGTTCTTTCTCTCTTTCTCTCTTTCCCTCCCTGTCTCTTTCTCATTCTCTCTCTTGCTCTCTCTCTCTTTCCTCCTCTCTCTTTCTCTCTCTCTCTATGGCCCCTTCTCTTCTGCCTCTCGCTCCTTCTCCCCCCTCTCTCCCTCCTTTGCTCTCTTCTTTCTTTCTCTCTCTTGCTCTTGCTTGTCTCTTCTCTCTCGCCTTCTCTTGCCTTCCTCTCCCTGTTTCTTTCTCTCTCCTGCCCTCTCTTTCTCCTTCTACCTGTCCCCCCTCTCCTCTCTCTCCTTCTCTGTTCTTCTCTCCCTCCCTCCCTCTCTCATCTCCTTCTCCCTCTGTCTCTTGCTCTGTCTTCTCTTTCTCTTGCTTCCTCCTCCTCAGTCCCTCTGCATTTCTCTTCTTGTCTCGCTCTCTCCTTCCCTCTCTTCTCTCACTAGCCTTGTTTTTCGTTTTTCTCTCCCCTTCACTCTTACTCTCTTTCTCTTGCTTTCTCTCTCTCCTGCTGTCTTTCTCTACCTCGCTTGCTCTCTTTTGCTTTTTTCTCTTCTTTCTCTCCTATCTGCCCGTCCTCCTCCCTCCTCCTGTCTTTCTCTCGGTTTGCCTCTCTCTCCTTCTCTCCTTCTCTCTTTCATTCTCCTCGACTCTCTTTCTCTGCCCTTCTTTCCTTCTCTCCTTCTCCCGCTTGGTCTCTTTCCCCCTCTGCTTCTCTCTTCCTCTCACCCTCCTCTTTCTCTCCCTCTTTCTCTTTATTATTCTCCCCCCCCTTTTTCCTCCCTTCCTCCCCCTCTTTCCCTCTCTCTTTTCCTTTCCTTCCCTCTTTCTCTCTCCCGCTTTCTCTCTTTGCCTCTTTCTCTCTTGTTCTCTCTCCCTCGCCCTTCCTCCTCTCTTGCCCTGTCTTGTTCTTTCTTTCTCTCCCTCTTTCCCTCCCTCTCTCCCCCTTTCTCCCTCTTTCTCCCTTTCTCACTCGGTTTTTCTCTTTATTTCTTTATTTCTTTCTCTGTTTCTCCCTCCCTCCCTCTCTCTTCCTTCTCTCTCCTTTTCTGTCTCCCTCTGTCTCTCTCTATCCCCCTTCCCTTTCTCTCTTTCTCTCTGCTTCTCTTTCCCTCTGTCTTTGCTTTCTCACTCTCTCCCTTTCTCTCTCCTTCTCCCCCTCTCCCTTTCCCCCTCTTATGCCTTCTCTCCCTCTCTCCTTCATTCTTTCTTTTTCACTCATTCTCTCCCTTTCTCCCTCCTGCTGTCACTCTCTCTTCCTTCTCTTCTCCCTCTATCTTTATCTGTATTGATCTTGCTCTTACTCCTTCTGTCGCTTCTTTCACCATTCCTTTCTCTTGCTCTTTTTCTCTTTGACTCTTTCTCTTTTCTCTTGCTCTTTTTCCCTCTTTCTCCCTCCCTATTTTCTTTCACTCTTTCTTTCTCTCTCTCCATTTCTCTTGCTTTCTTTCTGTCTCGTTCTCTTCCTCCTTCTTTTTCTCTCTCCCTTCCTCCTCCTCTCCTTTCTCATGCTTTCCCTTTCTCTTTCTCTTGTTCTTTCTCTCTCCCCATCTCTTTCACTTTCTGTCTTTCCTTCTCTCCTTTTCTCTATCTCATTACCTCTCCTGTTCTTTCTTTCCCTTTCTCTCCCTTATTTCTTTTATCCATCTCTTTCTCCCTTTCTGTTTATCACCTTCTCTCTTCCTTGTCTTTTTTTCTTTCTCCCTCCCTCTTGTCCTTTCTCTTTTTCCTTTTCCTTTTGTTTCTTTTCTTCTTTCTTTTCCCTCTCTCCTTCCTCTTTCTCTCTTTCTTCCTTTTTCTCTCTCCTTCACCCTCTTGCTCTTCTCACTCTCCCTCAGCCTCTCTCCTTCTTCCTCCCTCTTTTTGTCTCTTCTCTCTGTGTCACTTTCTCTACCTTCCCCTTTCTCTCATCTGTCTTGTCTTTCTTTGTTGCTCTCTTCCTCTCTCCTTCTGTATTTCTCTTCCTCTCACTCGCTTTCTCTTGTCTCACTCTTGTTCTCACTCCTTCTCTCTCCCTCCTTCTTTTTCTCTTTCCCTCACTTTCTCTTTCCCTCTGTTGCTTTCCTTTCTCCCTTCTCTCTCCTTCCTCCCCCTGCCTCCTCCTCTCTGCCTCCCTCTTTCTCTTTTTCTCTTATACTATATCTCCCCCTTCCTTCTTTCTTGCTTTCTCCCTTTTTCCTGCTCTCTCCCTTTTCTTCCTTTCCTTCTTTCCCTCTTCTTTCTCCCTCCCTCTTTCTGTCCCTCTCTCTCACTCTTTCCCTCTCTCCCACTCCCTCTTCCTCTTTTTGCTTCTCCTTGTTTTTCTTCCTCTTTATCCCTCTTCTTCTCCTTCTCCCTCCTTCTTCCTTTCTCTCTCTCCCTCTATCCCTCCCTTCTCTTTGCCTTTTTCTTGCTCTTGTTCTTTCTCCATTTCCTCTTTTTCCTTTTCCCTCTCCTTCTTTCTTACTTCTGTCTCTTTCTCTCCTTATCTTTTTTCACTTTCTCCTTTCCTTTCATTTCTCTCCCTCTCTCCCTTTTTTCTTTCTCTCCCTCTCTTGCTTTCTCCCCTTTCCTCTCTCTTCTCTCTCCCCTTGTCTCCTTTTCTTTCTGCTTTTCTCCTTCTTTCTTTTTCCCTCCTTCTTTTCCTGCTCCTTCTTTCTCTCTTCTGTTCTCTCCCTTTCTCTCCCACTTTCTCCCTCTTCCTCCCTCTTGCTTTCTTTTTCTCTCTACCTTGTTCTCACTCCTTTTTTCTCTTTCCCTCTCTTCTCTTTTCTCTCCTGTCTTCTCTCCTCCCTTCTGTCTCTTCTCTCCCTTTCCTTTTTTGTCTCATTTCTCTGTACTTCTGCTCTTCTCTTGTGCTATTTTTCTCTCACTCTCTCCTCTCTCTGGGCTTTTTGTGCTCTCCTTCTTTCTCCTCTCTCCCTTTTTCTCTTCCCCCTCTCTTCTCTTTCCCTTTCTCTCCTGCTTTCTTTTCCTTTTCTCTCACCCCCCCTTCCCCACCTCCCCCTTCCCTCCTCCCCCCCTTCTCCCCTTCCCCCCTCTTTCCTCCCCTTTCCCCGCTTCCCTCTTCCCCTCCATTTTCCTCCTCCTCCCCCCTCCTCTTCCCCCCTCTCCTTCCCCATCTCCAGCCATCGAACTGGTAGAGCCTGATTTGCTTTGCTCTTTAATTGACAGGCTTTCTCGTAGTAGAAATATAGAAAAGATGTATATTAGGTGATCTGTTTTCGGTGGGAAGGGGAGCGGAGGGGAGGGGAGGGAGGAAGAAGGCCCCTGACTAATCTCCAGGCTGTCCCCACTCAGGAGCCAGTGTGACAGCTGCGGGAGCGCGAGTCCCCCGCGCTGCGAAGGCTGCGTGGGCCGCCCAGCGGGGCAGCTCCGGGCCTGCGCACGCCCGGGGCTCGCGGCCCTTCCAGAGGCGGCCAGGCCTTCGCGCCAGCCACGGCCTGGCAGCGAGCGCCCCCGGCAGCGGCAGGTCGCGTGGGGGCTGCAGGCAGCGAGCAGCCGGGCAGGGGCTGCGGTGCCCAGCGGTGCCGCCACCGCGTCGCCGGGCTCTCGCCTCCCACTCCCCGCGCACCGGCAGCGCCGGGGCGAGGCGGCTCCCAGGGCTCTGGGCCCCGCCGCGCCGCTGCCGCTGTCGCCGGTCACTGGGCCCCGGGGCGCCGCCGCGCAGGGGCTGCCCGGGCCCTGCAGCGCCCCCGCGGCCGCCAGGCGGCGCCGCCGTGCGCGGGCGAGCGGCGCTGAGGGGCGGCAGGTGCGCGGCGGCCCCGCGCCAGGCCGGGCGGGCACTACCGGAACCGGAACCGGCGGGGCGGGGCGCTACTGGAACCGGAACCGGAACCAGCGGCAGCAGAAGCAGCGGGAGGAGCAGGAAGAGGAGCAGCAGCAGGTAGCGGGGAGGCGGGACGGGCTCCGGCTCTGCCGGGAGGCACCTGGGCCCCCCCCCCGGGGGGGGTCGCAGCGGGCGGCCCGGGCTTGTCCGCGGGGCAGCGGGGGGCGGAGGCCCGGCCCGGCCCAGCAGCCGCCGGGGCTGGCGGGAGCCGCGGCCGCCGGGAGCGCCGGGCCGGGCCGGGGGGAGTCGCGGGGCCCCCCTGCTGCCTGCCTGCCTCGGGCGGGGCGGCCCCGGCCCCCGTGACACCCGCAGGCAGGCGGCAGCAGCGCGAGGGAGCCCCGGGCCGGGCCCGGTGCGGAGCCCCGTGGGGCCGCGAGCGCTCCCGGGACGCCTCTGCCCTCCCGCGGGAGCCCCGAGCCGCGGGGCTGGCACGGACGGACGGATGGACAGCGCCGAGCGAGAGCCGGATGGAGCGCCGGAGCCACTGCCGGGAGCGAGAGCCACAGGAGCCGCGGCTGCGCCGGAGCTGCCGCTCAGGCCGAGGCCCCGGACCAAAGCCGCCGGCTGCTGCCCAGCGCCGCGGGCTGGGGCCGCTCCGGTGCGGGGCCCCCGCGGGAGCGACGCGGCTGGGAACCAGCCGCACCCCGGGCACAGGGGTGGCGCCGCGTCCCACCGGGGCAGCCCCGAGCCTGGTGGCGGGGAAAGGGTGTCCGGTACCGAGCGAGCGCGGGGGCACAGAAGCGGCGCCGAGTGACAAGCTTGTGCACGTGGCCTCGATAGTGACTAATGCGTTCATACTGATCCAATAACTATAAGCTAATTGATTAACTATTGACAGGGCCATAAATCAGTTGCTGTCACAGCTTAGAGATTGTGGCATCATTTAATAGTGCATCAGTATTGAAGCCTTAGCTGATGGAGATTGGATCAGTGTTGACTAATTACCTTATGAATATTCAGTTGAGCAATGAGCTTAGGTACATTGACTCAGGGACAACTAATGACCTAACATCTATGGAATCCCTATTGACTAATCAGTCACTTAATATTGCTGCAAAAACTATAAGCTAACTGTTTATTTAGTATTGAAAGTATTGTGTGAACATTGACTAACTGGTTTATATATGTTGACTCACTGTTGACTACTTGGACTAATTGAGCATTTAGCTTATGACTGTTGAATTGATAGTGACTCCCTGGTCAGGACTGATTCGATACCTCTAAGCTAATTGGTTAATTAGTGTTGAAAGTCTTGGATGAATGTTGAATAAATATTGGCCCTAGAAGATGGTGTCTCCTGGTGTTTCCTGCCCC
Source organism: Apteryx mantelli (assembly GCF_036417845.1). Lineage (NCBI taxonomy): Eukaryota > Metazoa > Chordata > Aves > Apterygiformes > Apterygidae > Apteryx > Apteryx mantelli. The sequence goes on along the minus strand of NC_090002.1, from coordinate 2,825,011 downwards.
AAAACCGCTTTCGCGCCAGAAACTATCTCAGACACAAGGTTCGGCCTGGTGCATGCCAGCCTCCCTGCCCTGGGGGCACTCGTGGACGGACCCCCCCCCCTTCGGGGAGGGTCCACACACCCTGCCTCCCCCCACCCCTCTGCCTCCCCCCACCCCAGAAAGGGCCCCCACCCCCCAGCCTCCGCTTTGAGGCTGGAAGCAGCTGAACTCACCTCCCTTTCCAAGTCCCCAAAACGCAGGACTTAGCCTCCATTTTCGAGCTCAAAAATGCAGGACTTGGTCTCTGTTTTCAACCACAAAAACAGCCCACTAAGCCTCCATTCTTGACCCCAAAAAGGGCAGGACCTAATCCCTGTTTGTGAGCTCAGACAGGCAAGGCTCAGTCTCACAGTAACAGAAGCAGCCCCCTAAGCCTCCATTTGTGGAGCCAGAAACGCAGCACTTAGCCAAAGCCTTATGCAGCACTTTTTCTTCAACCCCAAAAAGCAGGACTTGGCCTCTGTTTCTGAGCTGAAAAACACAGGACTGAGCTGGTTTTTTTTTTTGGGGGGGGGGGGGGGGGCTGAAAACAGAGACTGAAAAAGCCACCATTCTGGATCCAAAAATGCAGCACTCGGTCTTTGTTTCTGAGCACAAAAATGCAGGGCTTCATCTCCATTTTGAGCCACAAAAACAGCCCACTCAGCCTCTGCTTCTGGCCCCTAAACGCAGGCCTGAGCCTCTGTCTCCAACCCCCAAAACAGTGCACTAAGCCTCTGTTTCTGACCCCAAAACCCAGGGCTTCAGCCCTGCTGCTGAGCTCAAAAACACAGGCCTTGGGCACCTGTTCTTGGGCTTGAACACAGAGCCTGCGGCCCCACTGCCGGCCCCCAAAACGCAGCATTTGGCCTCTTTTGGGAGACCTGAGGACAGTGGCCCTCGCCTCCCTTTTCAAGCCCCCCAAAGCCCCCCGCGGCCGCTGCTCCGGAGCCCGAAGCCCGGGAATGAGGCCGTGCTTCCAGCCCCAGGAGCAGCCGGGCTCCCCCAGCCCGTGTCCGGCCCCGCAGCCCCGCACTCGGCCCGTGTCGCCCCCGCCCGGCCCTGCCCCGGCCGTGTGCAGGGCCCGGTGCAGCAGCCCCAGCCCGGGCGGCCCCGGGCGGCTCTGGGCCCTGCTCGGGAGCTGCGCCGGGGTGGCCCCACGGCGAGGGGAGGGCCTGGCCCCAGGAGCGGGGCACCGCGGGCAGGGGGCGCCGGGCTCCGGCCCTTCGGGCTTTATTCCCCGGCACGGCCCGGCGGGACACGAGCTGCAGCCACAGCGGGAGGCGCCGGGCCGGGCGGCGGCCCCGCGGGGGGTAGCAGGGCCCGGCTCCGGCCACCGCAGCCGGGCAGCCCCAGCCCCACTCCCGGCCCCGGCTCCCCCGCCCGGCCCCGCGGCCGAGCCCCCCCGCTCCTCACCTGGGGCCGCCGCCGCCCTCCCAGCCCCGAGCGCCCGCGCCGCCACGGAGCGACAGAGCGACGGAGGGAGGAAGCGGACGGCAGCCGCGAGGGACCAAACTGAGCGCGCCGCCCGCGGCAGCCCGCGCACGCGCCCTGGCGCCCGCCCCTCCCCACTCTCGGCCCCGCCCCCGCCCCGCGCTCTGGCCCCGCCCCACCCCGCCCCACTCCAGGCCGCTCCCCCGCCCCGCCCCCACCGCCTCGCCCCGCCCCCGCCCCCGCTTCACGTGTGTCCCGAGCGCACCGTCCTCAGCCAGGCCGCACGCACTGGGCAACGTCCCGGCAGCGCGGGGGCGATCGGCGGGTCCCGCTGCCCCGCCGCGGGCCCGGGCTGCCCGTGTCCGGCCCCGGCCCCGGCGCTGCGCTGCGCCCCCCGCGCCCGCGATCCCCGTCCCAGGCTGCAGCCGCGCCGGCCCCGGCGGCGGCGCGGGGACCCCGCGCTCGGCTCGGCTCTGCCCGCGGCAGCCGCGGCGTTGCCGGGGGCGCCCCGGGGGGCGGCGCGGGGGCCGGGGCCGGCTGAGGGCGGCTGGGGCGGCGCGGGGGCGGGCGCGGGCCGGGGCGGGTCGCTCCGTGTTGGCTGCAGCCCGGTGACGGGCGGCAGCGCGGGGCATCGTCGCCCCCCGCCCCCCCCAACCCTGCCGGGACAGAGCCGCGCGGGGCTTCGCGGGGCGCCCGGGGCCGCGGCAGATCTGCCCCAAGCGCCGCCGTGCGCGGGGTCCCGCGTGGCGGCGCCGCAGGGCGCAAAGGGGCCGCTCGTGCCCCGTGTGACCAGCGCGGCGCGGCTCTGCCCGGCGCGGCACACGGCGGCCGCGGCCCCTGCGGGCGCCGTTTCTGGCGGCGCCGGTGTCACCGAAATTGGGAGCAAAACTCCTCAACACCAATGTCGCACTAAGCAGCAGGCGTTCTCCGTATCACAGCGCCGGATGCGCGGGGGGGGGGGGGGGGGTCGCTCCGCTCCGCCCAGCGTGCATGCCGTGTGTTGCATTAGCCAAAGTTTCTGTTGCTCTGTTACATCCGTAGGCATCAAATTTCCCGGAATGATTATACATATTCATTCTATTTCCTGGAAGGAATTATCACATTTACATAGCCATTACGCAGGCGGTCTGAGTCTCCGGGGGGCTTCGATGGGGGTCTCTGGTGGTTGCTGACGAGGTGCCTTTTCCAGGAACGCTGAGCTCCTTCGCCATGTTGGTCTCGGCTTGGCTCGTTTCTTTGCTTGAGACGGCTGCCTTGTTCCTGGCCTTGGTCTCAACTGGGTTCTGCTGGTTTCGCTGTGCTCCTTGAGGCTGCATCAGTCACAGCTGCGAGAACTGTGTCCTTGGGTGCATTCTCATCTGAAGCTCCTGGCAGCAGCCCCCCCCCCTCCCCCCCCCCCTTGAGACTCCTTGTCTGAGGCCCCTGCTAACACCGGGGCTGGGGCCGCTTTTCCCTGGGAAACGGCCCAAGCGGCCGGGAGCCGCCGCGGCGCTGCCCTGTCACCGGCGCCTGTCAAACCCGCACTGCTCGAGGAGGGCTCGGGGGCAGCACGGCAGTGCCCACTCGCACAGGGGGCCTGGGCTGGGGGCGCTGGGGGTCCCTGGGCAGGTCCCGGCCCGGGGTGACCCTGCCCGGCTCCGGGCCTGGCTCCGGCTGCCCCGGGGGGCTTGGGCTGGCCCTGGTGCCTGGTGCTACAGGACGGGACGGGACGGGGGGCCCCGGGGCGGCGGCAGGGCCCAGCCGGGGAAGGCAGCACTGGGGGCCCCTGCCCTGGGGGGGCTGCGAGCGCCCATCCCACCATTTATTACACCACCACCCCCCCCCGGCCACTTATGACGACCCTTTCAAATCATTAAATGCCCTGCTGACATACCCTGCCCCCCCCCCCAGCCACTCGTTCTTGATATCCATCTCGATGCCTTTTGGTAGGTCTGGCATTGGAGGGGCATCGATGCTGCTTGCTATTGAGAGGGAGCGATGTCGATACCTTCGATGCCTGGCAAGAGGAAAAGGGGGGGCGAGAGCGAAAGCGATCGATGCCTGTCGAGATGAAGAGATATCGATGCGTCCCGAGAGGGAAGGATAGGTAGGGATGTCGGGCCCTAGCGGTATGTCTGGAAAAGAATATTCGCCAAGGCCCGTCAATGTCAAAAACGGTCCATGTTGATAGTCGTCTGTGCGTAGGGAGAGCAGCACGGGCCGCAGAGCGGAAGGTATGCACGGGTGTGGGGAAGCAGAGGCATTGGTACCTGTCAACAGGGTTTCATATCTTTATCGATCGATATCGCCCCCCCCACCACCACTTTTTGCACCCCCCTGCCACTTGTTACCGCAACACCCCCACGTGTTAGGCCACCTTCCGACATATCTCGTGCCACCTCCACTTATTATTGACATCCACATCGAACCCTATGGATAGGTGTGGAATTTGACAGGCATCAATGCTGCTCCATTTTCAGAGGGATCTGTGTCGATACGGTCGATGCCTACCGAGAGCGAAACAGGGCAGAGAGCAAAAGCCATAGATGCCTGTGGAGATGGAGAGGTATCGATGGCTATCGGCAAGGATCGATAGCGACAGCTACCAAGAACCAAGGATCCGTTGTGCTCTCAATGCCTTGAAGCGACTCTGGAAATGGACAGGCCTCGATGCCTGTCGAGATGGAGTGGGAGCGATGTGTACCGAGAGCGACGGAGAGCTAGGGATGTCATGCCCTGGCGATAAGTGTGGAAATTAATACTCACCGAGACCCGTCGAGGTCAAAAACGGTCAATGTCGAGAGTCATCGGTGCCTACCAAGAGCAACATCGGCCACAGACCGAAAGGTATGCGCGCGTGTTGGCAACGGGACGTATTGGTGCCTATCGATGGTCTTCAATATTAATATCAAAGCCAATCGACAGGTGTGGAATTCAACAGGCCTCGATGACATGACAGTGTGCTCCTTCCCCCCCCACTGATGTGCTCTCTCCCCCTCAACCTGACCTCCCTGTAAGCAGCACCTATGCAGGGGCTAGTTGAGCGTGCACCAACTAAGGCCCATCTAGCATGCAAATATGACTGTGAGTCAATCATCCCCCCCCAGAAATAGGGGGCAGCCCAGAGCCCATGGAGCTCTCCTGAACAGCAGCGGGCTGCACTGCAGGACCTCCTCTTGAGCAGGGACACCTCTCACCATCACTCCTCGAGGCTGAGAGATTCCTTACCCGCCCCAGATCCTCGGGAAGTGATTAATAGCGTGCTGAACTTTTGCGAACTTTGTGAAACTTTGCTGAGTTATATCTCAGATTAATTGCGCACATAATCCCTTAGACATAAACCGTTGACCAAGTCTGGGACTAGGACTGGATCCAGCTGCACCTAGGCTCCTCTCCAAAGGAGTTTAGAAAGCAAGGGGCTCCAGTCTGAACCTCGTGACTCAATGGCAGGGTCTCCGTTGCATGCACATCTGACCCTGTCCTTCATGCAGTAAATAACTGAGTGAACCTTGCCAATCGAACCTCGTTAAATCGTTCTTATTTACAATTGAACTTTGTTAAGTCACTGTCTTACTGCAATAAATGTAGTGCTGCTTCCCTCTTACGAGTGAAGTGCATCACTCCTTTCACAACACCATCCCAGCCAGGCCACAAAACCGGGCACACGGGAAGCAGAGAGACCCGGGCCAGAGCCTGAACAAAAATCCAGCGCGCTCCCACTAGCGCACAGGGGCCATTGCTCCAGCACAGAGGCCCCGCGAGCCAGGAGCGGCTCGCGCCACTGCTCACACCAGCGCCGGGGCATTCGGCCGCCTAGAAAGCCTCGCTGGCACCCAGGGGCCCCATGGCAGCAGCAGAAAAGCTGCCAGGTCACACAGGCTGCCAAACTGCTCTCCAGCTCCCCAGCCAGCCCACAACACAACCCTTTCTCAAATGTAGCAGGACTAATTCATCCCGATGCCATGGAAGAAAAGCCGGGGCCAGAGGCAAGGCAACATCATCGCCTTTCTCTTCCGCATTTTGGAGCTGCCTTTCTGGAGGCCCCAGAAGCCCTTCTGATAGACCTGGGGTCCCTGGGCTCAGCCCTGCACAAAGGCAAAGCAAAGCTGGGCCCTGGCCCACCCTGCTGCAGCCTCCGCACACATGGGGAGACGCAGGAGGATGCGCACACCGAGCACGGGGCTCCCTGGAGACCCCAACGCGGGAAGGCCATGCATGGCGCTGCTTGGGACCAGACAGCCATGGAGCTGCTTTCCAGGGATGGGGGGTTTCCCTGGGAACGTGGTCCTGAGGGAATCACCACTGCAGGCAGAACGGGGCTGGCCACAAGCAGCCGCTGGGGATGGACGGGGGCAGCCCAAGCTGCCAGCGAGGGCTGCAGCTTCTGCCCAAATCAGGCTGCCCGGGGACCCCATCACCTGACCCTTTTGCCTGTCGCCACCCAGCAATGCAGCCCGCAGCGCCGCTGGCCCAGGCACCTTTCTGAGCAACTTCCTGGGGGCTCCCAGACACGGACCTGCTCGGGGACTCATGCCACCCCCATCGAGGGACTCTTTTGGCTTTAAATGGATGAGGCAGCATGGCTTTGACACCATCTGCCTGCTCGCTGGCTTCACTCAGGGGTCTCCCAAAGCAGCACACGGGGCAGGCAGACCTACAAGCACAGGCAGGGGCAGTTCTCAGGGCCTCGACAAGCAGCTTCAAAAGAGGACAAGCTGACAAGGACTAAGCTGCTCTCAAGCTTTTTGGGCTGGGAGCAGGAAGAGCTGGGAGTTCATCTCTGAAACTCAACACGCAGCCAAACCAGGAGATCGCAGCGGTGCACGTGCCACACGGAAAATCCAGTTAAGGGGCATCTTTGGAGGTCTCAAATCGCATGGCAGAGGTATACTGCAAGAGCACTGATGAAGCGACCCAAAGAAGGGGCAGGGGGCAGATGCGCTTCACACACAGCAGGCTTGCTGCGGGATTTGGACCCTCACCACCACCAGCTTTACTCGAGCCTCTAGCTAGGACCCATCCCAAGCAAAGCGGGCTCCAGTCTCATTGCCCACGTCCACCCACAACTCAGGCTAAAACCAGCGCCCCTGCAGCACCAGCCCCAAACCCAGCCACAGCCAGCGCAGTCGCAGCTCTGCAGCTAGCGCCCTTGGCTTCTGCGCTGCACAGCTGTCACACTGCCTTGATGCTGGCTAAGAACTCGTACAGAGGGGAACTGGAGGGAAGAGACACCCCCACTGGGCAGCCCTTTCAGGAGACCGGACCCTCCTTTGGGCTTTCCTAGTTACAAAGCATGCAGTGGTTGGAGACAAAATCCACTGCTGGTCGGCTGAGGGCGTCTGCTTGGACAATGAGATTTTGAACAGGAAGGCATCGGCCACTTTAGGCCCTCTCCTAAGAATAGCCTTGCCCAGCCCAAAAGGGCCCCTCTTCTCAACTGGGTCCCTCTTCCAAAGAGCTTCAAGCAAACCATCAGCAACCCAGCAACTGCCAGCTCCCACCTCACCCCCGCAGCAAACACGGCTGCGCACAAAAGCCCTAAACACAAACAGCAAAGGAGAACAGGGCAGGGAAAGCGCACGAGGGACCCGGCTCAGAGCAAGGTCCTTCCCAGCACGGCAAAATTGAAGATGCTTCCGTCCTCCGGAGCACCGCAGGCAGAAATGGCAGCAGACCTGCTTCTGTGCAGCCGGATTAAATCCTTCAAGCAGCAACCTGGGGAGAAGGCTGGGCCTCGAGTGTCAGACCCACACTAAGCAGGGGGGGGCTGCGCTTTGGGAAGCCACAGGGCCTAACGCAGGATTGTTGCCGCTCCGTCACCTGACACAGCCCCTCTGCCCCCCATTTCCTTCCTTTAGGGGTACACGCACAGAAGAAAGGCCCTTTCTTTTACTCCAAGTCACATGAAAGCAAGCCTTGGGTTTTACAGCAAGGTCCAAGCAAGGCATGATTAGGAAGGGACTTCTCAAATAAAAGGCCAACTCCCTGTCTCCAGGTCGGCAGAAACGCCTGCGAGCACTAACAGCCTGATCAAGGAGGGCAAGCAGGCGCCTCGGGACCGAGCGAGCAAGGAAACGCAACGCTCCCCTTGCCTTGACGCTCAAGCTCACCGAGGAGGAAGGAGGGAGGCCAGACCCCACGGCGTCCAGCTGACCACGGCACAGCGCCAAAAGGGGCTGCAGGAAGAAAGCTTTGGGCAGGGCAGCACCCTGGCACACCACACATATCCTGCCCTGCATGGCGCTGCCCACCACTTCTCCACAGCCATTGCCGCACAGTTATAGTTGAGGACAAAGCCGCGGGGCTGCCTGCTCCCCCCGTACGCACCAGCCACCCAGCCATCAACACGGGGCAAGCACTGCTCTCCGGGCTCGCTCCTGGCAGCGGGGAAGCACAGCCGGAGCGCGTTACCTTGGGACACCATCACTCCCCAGGGCACACTCTTCCCTGCAGGGCACCTGACCCCAAACTAGCTCTGCAGTGAGCGCAGACGCTGCGGATGGGGCAGCACTCATGCTGCAGCAGAGTTTTGTGGCTCTGGCACGGCCGTGGCTCTGCTCAGCACCCGGGCGCCGCTGGGCAGGACTCGCACAGCGCAAGTGGCCGGGCACAGAGCTCCTCGCCGGCTGCAGCCCCACACAAAGTGCCCCGGCCTCAGACCACCCCACACAGACCCCTCAGCGCTGGGCTCCTCACAGCGCCTGATCCCAGCCCCGCAGCCTGGGGCCCCAGGGAACAGGCCCTGCTCTGCCCACTTAGGCTGCCTGCGCTTGCACCGGCTCATTACTACTTTCAAATGCCCGGCCCAGCACCAGCTGTTAAAGCAACTTGCCCAAAACCTCCACACAGCCTAAACTAGACGCTGCTTTGGGGAAAACTCCTTGGGCCTGGCTTAGAGAGGCTGCCTTTATTCCAGCAGCTGATCCTGGGCGCTACCTACACGAGCCCTCACCCTTTTCACTGCGCTTGCAGCTTCTTCAGCCTTTCAGCCTTCTCAACCCTTTTTTGCCCTTTCCACTGAGAAGCCCCTAATGGAATCACGCTATAGCAAGAGGACTCACTCTGCGCAGAGAGCAAGAAAGGGTTTGTCCTTGATTCCAACAGTCAAGAAACCTTTTCCTCAAAAGCTGCGCATCCACTGCAAAGGAGATTCACGGGGCCCCAAACTACGGTCAGGAAGCGCTGCTGTATCCAAGTGACTTTCCTTACTACCATCCACACCCAGCTCCGTTTGCTTTAAGGTTATCACTGCCCCTGCAGCAAATTAGTGATCTAGAGGGAAGGCATTGAGTTACGGGTAATTTGAAGGTTGGGCATCCTGCGGTGAATTTATTGTGGGTTTTGTGGTTTTTTTTTTTTAATTTCAAGTTTTATATGCCAGACATGCACAGAATCTCCCTTTAGGCTCAAGCAGATACAAAACAGCTCTGTTGCTGTTTTCACAGTGCCAAGCTCATACATTCCTCCCATGGCATGACCAAACCAAGAGCTGTCCTTTAAGAGAGAGAGAGAGAGAGAGAGAGAAAGAGAGAGAGAGAAATGAATCACTCCCCTATTCAGAACCACATGAGGAGATAAAAAAAAAAACCCAAAGCTTGGAGGGAGGGGGGACAAAACCCCACCCAGCCCACGAAGATATTCTGGTACTAACCCTGCTGGGGCAGCTGCTAACACAACTGCTTGCCAACCAAAGGGCATTAGCCCAACCAGCGTGTCAGCACAGTTGACCCAGGAAGGCTCGTGCACGCACAGCATGGCGCGCGCAGTGATTCCCTTTGCCTGTATTGATCTGACAGGGGGTTGGTAATTCTGCTTTGCCTCAACTGCTGCAAAAACAACAAACCTTTTCCGAAAGCCAGGCAGAGAGCTGATGGCATTGGAGCAGCTCAATCCAGCAATACCTGACCAAAAGAAAACCGGAAGCACAGGCTCAGTGTCGCTGCCCACATCCCCCCTTCAAAATGCACCTCCCCCTCCCTACCCCCGGCTGTGTCCATTCCTGCCCTCCCATGCCACCCCCATCCTCATCCCACCCACATCCACCCACTAGTCTTCCCCTAAAAGGGGGAAAAACACACACACACACACACACACACACACACACTGCTTGCTGGTTCACACAACCTCAGGTTTCTCAGGAGGCCTGACACAAATTGGACAAAGCAGCAAGTCTGAGCTCCTCCCAAGCACTGTCTGACCTGGGGGACTCAGCAGGACCAAGCCTTTCTGTGGGACCTTTCAGCAGCAGCAAGGACAGGGGAAAAACACTCGAGCGTCTTGGACAAGGAGGAGTTTGAGACCTACATGGGACAGTTGCAGCCTAATATTCCTCACTCCAACTTGTAAGGGAGGGAAACAAGCCTTTGCTTTAAAGGAGAGAGGAAGAACCAGACTTGGTGCTTGCTCTGCAGCTCTGCAGGGATGGGCTGAGCCTGTCCCTGCAGAGCACAGGGCTGGGAGCAGGCTGTGCAGCCAAGACATTCGGAGGCCTGTCTCCTCCCTGCTGCTGCCTGAGCCGTCTGTGGTGGCTGCTCTCACCCAGCTGCCCTGGTCCTTGCTCTGCGCCAGGGCCATGGAGGTGAGGAGCTCTCTGGCACAGGCCTTCTCTCTCGTGAGGTGTTACGGCGCCCGGCACAAAGGGGCCCTGGATTTCACTACAGCCTCTTTGAGCAAAGGCAGGAAATGTTAGTGTGTCCTTTCTTTCCTTTCCTCTCCCCCAGGCTTTTTAAGGTCTTCCCATCCTCGGTGAGGGCTTTTACACACAGTCATTCACCCCTCAGGCTGTCAGTTCAGGGTTTCGGGGCTTTGAAAAAGCTCCAGGTTTCAAAGGGAGAGGAAAAGCCAGGGCAGTGAGCCCTTTTGGGTTTCTTCCTCCCCTGGGCTCAGGCTGGGCAGCTGATGGGTAGGGCTTGACCAGGTTCCCCTCCAGGGGAGGGGAAAGGTGCCTGCTGAGTTGGAAGGCAACTCAGCCAGGCTTCTGGGGACCATCTTCTCAGCAAGGGAGAGGAATTGCTCATGGTGTTTCTACAGTCTCTTGTAGCTGAGCTGAAGAGCAGCTCAAAGGAGAAGCTCTTCATTCAGAGCAACATAGCCCCAACCTTCTCTGTACAATCTTGTCTGATCTGTTTTTTTATGGGAAAAGCAACTTCGTGACAGAGCAATACTCCGAGTTCATCAGATTGTACCTTGAGACAGCTTTTCCTGGGTTCTTTTCTGTTCATCTTTGGATTTCTCCAGTTGCTTTTACTTTCATGGTCTTATCAACTTCTCAGTAGACAGATGTACACAGCACTTTGACCAGCAGTTCTTGAACTGATTTTCTGTGGGGCAGCCTTCTTCAACATAATCACTACCTCCTTTTATACCCTCTTATTTGATTTATGGAAGCAGAATACATAAAGCATATTTGGACATCTTGCACTTGCTTGGAGAACATTTCCTTCAGCCAACAACATCAATGGTGAGGACCAGGACGCGAGATGGGGGGCAGTCCAGTTGGGTGAAACGTGACCCGTTGTGCCTGGAGTGATTTTTGGAGCAGGCATTCATGCCAGCTCTTCTCACAGTGGTTCTATTTTTCAAGTGCTTCTTGGTGTTTCTCCTGTTAATGGGAGAAGGATTTGCAGGAGCACAGAGAAGAGCCTGCTCTCCAGCAGGCAACTCAAATGCTCTGTGACCTTGCCTTCTTCACGGTCATATTTGGCCCTCCAGCAGCTGCCTCATAAACCTGTCTGCGGAGAACTTGCATCCTGTCCTCAGGCAGCCTTTGCGGCAGTGGAGGGGGAGGATATGTTGCCTTTGCACGGGTGTCACCAAAGGTCTGAATTCTTCACCCACCTGAGGGGCACTTTAAAGAGGGCCCGAGGTGACCACGGGTTATGGTATTTGGCCTGCTCAGAGGGTGCGTGATTATTGGCAGTGGTGGCATCTGCCTGCTCCTTTGCGGGTTTAGCGTCTGGCCCCAATTTACTGCCTTGTCCTCTCCTGCTTTTCCCCACTGCTGCCTGTGTCCTTGACCTCTGCCCAAGGGAGGCATGGCGCCGCTGCTTGCAATGCATGCTGCGACACCTCATCAGGGGGCTGCTAAGGTCCTACAGAGGCACATGCTCACCCAGAGGGGCCTCCCCTTGCTCTCTGCCTTCTTCAGGCCACTCTGCAAGCGCTCGTGCCCATCGCAGCCACAGTCCCTGGCACTACAGTCTCAAGGCTGCCAAATGTCACCCCACTGCACTGCAGTTGCACTTGTCTTTCAGTCACTGGCAAGTCAAGGGCCAGCGAGGACTGGTCAGGGCTGCTCCAACTCTGGGGGGTATCTAGGGTTAAGGCCAGCTCTGCGGCATGCTCCTCTTGCAAGGTTCTTGCACTCTGCTCCTGGGCAAGCCGGAGCATCCGTTGCTCCTGGGGGCAGGAGGCAGCCCTGACTAGGTGGTTCTCAGCCTTCTTCTGAGGCCTCGTAGGGACAAGGTTACATGTCCACATGCTCTGCAAATTGCTTGTGCATCCAATGAGCCCTTATCCCAGGCAGGTACATATTCAAGGATCCTGGCAGGGACACCAACCCATAAAGAGAATAGACTTTGGTCAGTTGGACTCACCTGGAGAGTTGACCATGCAGGATGATGTGCACGCTTCATCTTGATGGCTCTGATCGAAATCCAGCCCAGGAAGCTGTTGCTCTCCGATACGTGACAGTGCATGCAGAAGGCTCTCGGACAGCACACAGAGGGATGCCATGCAGGAACCTAGAGAAGGAGAGCACAGAAGCTAGCAGCATCCTCATGAGCACACAGAAACAACTCCAAGCTCCTCCAGAAGCACCAGCGTTCTAGGCCACTTTCTGCACGGCTCCCAGAATCCCAAGGGCAAGCCACCGCAGAAGGGCTAAAGGGCTAGTGCAAAGCAGCACGGCACCAGCTCCTCTTACTGCCATTGGTGGGAAACCACACTGGGGCACAGCAAAGGTGCCTCAGGCTGGCCTTGCCTGCAGCTGCGCTATCTAGGGCCTGGCAAAGCTCACTTAACACCATGCCTTGCAGATCAACCACCTTGTAGATGAGTGGAAGGGCCCCACAAGCCCAGACACATTTTCCCACCTGCTCCTGCTTCAGCTGGGCTTTTGCAGCTACTCCTCTCCTACTTCTCCACAGAAGCAACTCCCCTAACACTTCCAGCTATCACTCCCAAGAAGGAAAAACCCACATCCTACTTTTGACCTCTGCCAGGGGGTTCCCACAAGTTACTGGCTCAGAGGGCCCACTATAGTTAGTGCAGTCTTTGGCTTTCCTCCTAGCAAACAGGAACAATTCTGAGCGGTAAACTTGTAGCAAATGAAGGCACGGACTCAAGAAGTGGTGCATCTTGAGACATTTATTGTTTGTTTCTGAGCATATTTATACTAAGAAGTTAGCTGCTTCAGCGGTTTTACAGATACACTTTGCTAAGCCAGTCATCATGCTGATTACATCACAGGTAGCCAGTCATTACACCGATCACACACACGCGATCATGCCTTGTACTTCGCTCCTTGCTTCTCCTTTCCCATACGCTTTGCTACTTGTAACTCCTTGTACCTCGCTACTTGCTTCTCCTTTCCCATACGATTTGCTACTTGTAACTTTCCACCAGTTGAACCCTGTCATGACCCTCCACATCTCCCCCTTCCTTTAATAATTGAAAGGCTAAGGCGGTATGAACTTGCAGGGTCATGACTTGCTTCATGTTCCAGTCAATCATTCTTTGTATGCAATTCAATAAGCATGGCACACACATTAGTATTGCAACAAATACAAAAACTATAATAAGTCCTAGAATCAGGATGCGTTTTAACCAAGGTCCTACAGCAAGCATATTCAACCAATCAAACATTCCCCATACGTTTTTCCCATCGTCTTCTTGCAATTGTTTTGTTAACGCCTTCAATCTTGAAATGCTTGTATGTGTTGACTCAGAATGATCACTCAGATTCATACAACACATTCCCTCAAAATCCTGACAGCCATGGCCTTGGGCCAATAGCAAAAAGTCAATTGCAGCCTGATTTTGTAAGGTGGCGTGTCTAACTGAATCTACGTCTGTTAACAGGGCGTTCAAAGCAGTACTAGTAGCATTTGCTTCCTCTGCAAGCCAGCATCCTAATTTGTTAAGTTGTGATAAAGCGGGAGCAGTTCCTACCCCTGCGAAAATACTACTCAAGACACGCTTAGTTGGGTCCTGCAATTCTATGTCGCTACTACAGTCTGATGTAAAGCTGTGGGTGGACCGTTTTGTCCGAACACGGGCAGTTCCATCAATTAACAACTTTTCGGGATGGAACAACATCAGAAGCCCAAAGGTACCTGGGCCTCCCACTTAATAGGATACTGTTTTTGTCCTACCGGTTTAGCTCCAGATTTTAGAACAACCTTCACTGGTTTCGCCAATTTAGACCAACCTGGAATTCTGCTAGCCCATACAACTGGTAGTACTGCAGCCTATTAAAAGCTATCCAGGCCACTTCTAACATTTTCCCCAGATCTCTCAAATCTGCTCCTTCTAATTTTTGAAGTTTCCTTCTTATGTCTGGGCCAATTGTCCCATAAAAATTGAAGCTAACTGCTGGGCTTCCTCTGGTTTCTCAGGATCCAGGTTGGTAGATTTTCTGGCAGTAACTTCTAATCGTTCCATAAAAGCAGATGGGGATTCAGTCGGTTCTTGTCTGACCTCACTTATTTTGGACCAATTAACTGCTTTGGGCATACCATGTTTTACACCATACAATATCCATTTCTGATATCTTATTAGAAGTCCCCGGGGTCCTGGCAGGTTAGGATCCCACCCCGGGTCTGTAGCAGGAAAATTCTGATCTAGCATCCCCTGCAAATCCCCACCAGCAAGTGCTCCTTCCACTTGCTTCCGAGCAGTGTTTAATACCATCTTCTTTTCAGTATCATCTAGCAGCATGTCTAATATTACCTGTAAATCATTCCAGTCTGGATCCTGAGTCCTAATTAGAGTTTCAAACACTTCTGCCACTCTCTCTGGATCTTCTCTATAGTTCCCTGATATTTCCTTCCAGGACCTTAACTCCATTATACAGAAAGGCACTTGAACTGTTACAGGTCCGGTATTTCCAACCGCCTGCCAAAGGGCAGCCTGTAAAACCTCCCCCACTTCCCCTTGTCGTCCTCTTGTTCTCCCTGCAATCGGGCTAAATCCTTCTGCCTCTTCAGCCTCCCCAACAACATCCTTGACATCCCCCACACACTTCTGTCGGGGGGGGGGGGGGGGGGGGCCACCAACAGCTCCAAATCCTCCGCCTCCTCCCGTTTACACTTTAAACACCTCTTTCCGATACTACAAGCAGAACAACACCTTTTCAACTTTTGACCCTTTCTCTCCTTCTCTACTGCTAGTATCATCGGATCCTTTGGAATCATCCCACAATCTTTCTGCCATTCAGGGTGGTTTCTTAATGCGAAAAACAAATCTACATACATTACTTCATCCCATTTCCCCTCCCTCCAGCAAAACAACATTAATTGTAATATGGTATTGTAGTTCACACTTCCATTCTTAGGCCATTTTTCCTGATCTTCTAAACTATACATGATTACGATGATTACAGTATTCAATTAATTGTTCTCTTGGTAAGTGTACCTCCCGGCGGACCTGCCTCCTCTTTCCAATGCTTTAAAATACATCCCAGGGGTGAATTCTTCCAAATCCCCCCCTCTTTCGACGCTTGGTTACCCATAACCACAAAATCCACAAAACAAAGTCCAATAACGTTCCAAATGTCAAATCGCCACACAAATCGAGCAATGCGGGACTCTAACCCGACCTTTTCAAGAAAGGAAGGCCTTTACCTTTCCCAGGGGTCTTGTTCAGAGCTCTTTGGTCTGTGGATTGGAGGTTCTCCCCGAGAATCCCTCGGTGCCGGCTGGAGGTCCTGCGATCCCACGGATCCGACGAGGTTCAGAAGCAGAGTCCCATCTGGGGTGCCAAAACTGTCACCAAAATTGGGAGAAAAACTCCTTAACACCAATGTAGCATTAAGAAGCAGGCATTCTCTTTATTACGGCGCTGGGTACACGGGGGACAGCTCCACCCAATGTGCACACCGTGTGTCATATCATCTAAAGTTTATATTGGTCTATCCTATGCATATGCATTAAATTTCCAGGAATGATTATACATATTCATTCTATTTCCTAGAACTAATTACTACATTTACATAATCATTACACATGCGGTCTGAGTCTCTGGGGGTCTTCTGTGGGGGTCTCTGGTGGTGTCAGAAGAGGTGTCACTCAGCATCTTGCCATGAACTTTGCTCTACTTTTCCATACATGGTCTCAACTTGGCCTGCTTCCTTGTTTGAGGAAAACTGTTTCAGTCCTAATCTTGCCTCCAACTGGCTTCTGCTGGTTTAGCTGTACTTTCTCAGGATGTATCAGTCCCAGCTGCACTGGTGTCCTTGGGTATGTTTGTCTGAGGCTCCTGTTGAGACTCCTCCTTGTCCGAGCTGGTAACAGTTCCCCCATGTAGCCAAATGCTTACAAACCGCGACATCTCCAGTCCCCACTTCCTCATATAATCTCCGACCTACTTTTGCCCATTCATCGAGTTGAAACGTCCCATTTGCAGGGAAGTCAGGTACATTTCTCGTAATCCAGTCCAGGAGTGTTAGTAACTTTACCTCTGAAATGTCCCGACTGTGCCTGTCCAGAAGCCGTCTCAATGCGTCGAGACTTGGTTTCTGTTCTAGGGATAACCTTCCCCCCATGATTCCCGACTGCTCACCTTTGTCGAGGCGATGGGTGCGCACTCCTTGTAAGGCTTGGAGTCCCGGTTCAGTCTTGGAGTCCTGGTTCAGTCAGGTTTTGCTACCGGATCGACGTCACCTTCTTACGTCAAGCTGGGTCCCTGTTCGGACGCCATTTGTAGCAAATGAAGGCACGGACTCAAGAAGTGGTGCATCTTGAGACATTTATTGTTTGTTTCTGAGCACATTTATACTAAGTAGTTAGCTGCTTCAGCGGTTTTACAGATACACTTTGCTAAGCCAGTCATCATGCTGATTACATCACAGGTAGCCAGTCATTACACTGATCACGCACGCACGATCATGCCTTGCACCTCACTCCTTGCTTCTCCTTTCCCATACGCTTTGCGACTTGTAACTCCTTGTACCTCGCTCCTTGCTTCTCCTTTCCCATACGCTTTGCTACCTGTAACTCCTCGTACCTCGCTCCTTGCTTCTCCTTTCCCATACACTTTGCTCCCTGTAACTCCTCGTACCTCGCTCCTTGCTTCTCCTTTCCCATGCGCTTTGCTGCTTGTAACTTTCCACCAGTTGAACCCTGTCATGACCCTCCCCAAAACTGAAGGGAAATACACTGCCTCCACAGAGCTGGCCCAGCAGCAGCAGCAAAAACACTCCTTGTCAATGGCCTGCAATACAGCTTGCACTCCAGCCTGGGCAATTCCTGCAGCACACCACTGAGGCTGCAAGGACTCCAGGCTGCACCTCCAAAGACCCAAGAGGAAGGAGGGGACTGCCAAAAAAGAGAAACTGCAAGCCTCTTGTCATGCCTAGAGGATTGCCCAGGGCTCAAACAGCTGAGGCTTTTCAGGGTACCTTTGGCACACAGCATTATAAATTGCCTCTCACTGCAGAGATTGCAGAGGGCTCCAACTCTGCAAAACTGCATCAACACCAGGAAGCTGCAGCAGTCCTGGCTCTGCTGAGCACCTTTCCCTCTTGCCATTATCCTGTGCCCTGCAGACACCGCTTGGCCACCGCTGCGTATGACAAAGCACAGAACGCCCCCAGAAGCGACCAACACAGCAAAGCCATTGCCACCAAAGAGAAGGCAGGGCACAACCGAGGGCCCACGCGCTCTGCCACAGCACTCTCAGGCTTTGGGTCCCAGCAAGCTGAGGCCTTTTACTAAGGAACACTTGCCATCAGCACAAACTGCATCTCTGCGTGCTGCCCCTCCTGGCCCTCAAAAGCAGAGCTGAGGCACATGCCCCCACCCTCCGAGATATCCCCAACTTCTTCAGAGCAGTCCTCTCTTGGCAAACACGGACCAGAAGTGGCCAAGCCCCAGGGAAAAGCTGCCGGGCAGCACCCTCAAAGAAGTGTGCGGGACCATCTCCCAAGGGCTTTGGCCAAAGCAGCTAACCCCCTCTGGCACAAAGAGTCAGGGTCCAGGCAGAGCACAAAAGGGAACCTTCCAAGAGAGAAGCACATCCCACGCAGGGGCAGGCGCGTCCCCCAAAGCACCAAAAGGCAGTCCTGAGAAAGAAGCTGCAAGACACATCACTGCAGCTGGCCTCACTGCAAGTTTCAGCTCAGCAAGAGAAACCAAAGCGGCCTGGGTCAAATAGCTCCTGGGCAAAAAAGCCGGGAGAAGGGCCTGTGCAAAGACCATGGGGATTCAAGCTGCTCACTGTTGTATGAAGAGGCAGGGGGCG
Organism: Apteryx mantelli; assembly: GCF_036417845.1. Lineage (NCBI taxonomy): Eukaryota > Metazoa > Chordata > Aves > Apterygiformes > Apterygidae > Apteryx > Apteryx mantelli. Next base: position 2,807,119 of record NC_090002.1, on the reverse strand, counting down.
GGACCAGCTGCCAGCAGGGGAAACCAGCTAGCTGCCTGCACTTCCAGGCACCTGCAGCCCAGCCCGCCAGCCAGAGCTGTGCACAACCTCTGCTCAGGCACCTCAGCAAGGACATCCTCACGGGCCCATGCCGGGCCATCCTCCTCCCAAGCACCCTTCTGGCCACGGAGCTGCCACCATCCTCAAGGGAAGGGCCCTAGAGCTTCTGCAGAACAGCGCTTCTGCTGCTCCCCAGCCACAAGGCACAGCTGCTCACAGGCCTGCCCACCTGCCTGGCCTTTCTCCCTGCCAAAGACAGCCAACACCCTCTGCTTAGCAAGCCACCCACCACTGGGCCCACCCTAACCACAAATGACCCCCTCACAGCTGAAGGCAATACAAGGCTTTCCCCTCCCAGCTGGCAACAAGTCTCTTCTCTGAAAAACCCCTTCAGCTGCAGGCACCAGCATTATTCATTTCTGCTCACCCAGGCAACACCTCTCTGCCAGACCATCCCACTGCTCCATGCTCACACCTACCACCCTCCTTCCTTCTTTCCTGCTTTACAGACACTAAACACCCAGCCCTACTTGCTCCTCCAAACAAAAGGCACCTCCAGCTCTCCACTCAACACCTGCACACACACCACTCACTCACACATGAAACACAGCACCTCCCCTGCACACCATGCTCAAGTGGGCAGCTCCCACACCCACAACCCTGCGCATTGGCAACCTGCACTAGGCCTCAAGTACACAGCCAGCTGCCGGAATTGTTCCAGACAACCAGCCCCAAACTTCTCTCCACAACATCCTCTTCTCTCCCAAGGAAACCGCTGCCCCTCCACTTGGCAAAGCAGCTGCAGCTTTGGGCAGAAGGGCACAGACTGGACCACTAGAGCTGAGCTCTACTGACACCTGGGCAGGGGGGAAGCCAAAGAGCCCTTGCTGCACTTGGCACCTGACAGCAATTCAGCCCAGGCAGCTTGGGAAAACTGCACACAAAAGCCATGCTCCCCAAAACACTGGGCTCACACTTGGGAGCCCTCTGTCCTCTCTGACCCTCACGAGCCCCTTGGCACACCCCTACAGCTCCCCTGGCTGCTCCCACCTCATGGCAGGCTCTCCCTCACAAAGCCACACTGCAACTTCAGCCTGACATGCTCTGGGGGTCCTCAACTCCTCTGCCCTGCCCCACCAGCCCCCACACCCCCACTCTCCACCAGTGCCCCAGGCAGGCCTCAGCACCCTCCCTCCCACACCTTTAGGGCACACTACCTTCAGCTGTCCCACCTCAGCTGCTGGGGGGGTCAAACAGGCAAGACAGGCTGACACAGCAGGACAACAAGCCCAGCACATGTTAGCCTGCCTGCCTGCAGCAAGCTTGCTCTCACACTGCCCCATTTGCACTAAATGGCTTCCATGCATGGGCTCCTTGCCAAGCTTCTTTCTTGCCCTCCCTGCCTGCTCTCCCCTCTCCTCTAGCCTGCTCTTCTACCTTTTCCCCAAACAAACACCAGCACTCAAAAATCACAGCAGCCCTGCTCTCAAGCTCAAGGTGCTCCCAACACTTTTCTCCTCCTGCCTCCACCTGACAGGCGGGGCCCCAAGGAACCATCCCCTTTACTGGGACATGCTCAACTCACTTGACTCCAGCAGGCAATACATACTGCCACTTCTCCCTGGCATAGGCCACTCCACCTGCTCTTCACTTCCACATTAATGCCCCAATGACCACCTGCCTCCCACCTAGGGGGCTAGGCCTCCAAGCTTCTGAAGCCTTTTAAGGCTTCTTCTTTCCTCAACTCCAAGACCTGTGTACAAGTACAGCAACCAGCCCTGCTAGCCTTCATTTTCCAGGCACAAAAGCACCTGCCACCCCCCACCTTTGCTCCAGCCACCAAGCCACCCTTGCAGCCCTCTCTGCAACTGTACTTTACAACAGGGCTGTCACCACCCCCCCACACACCCTCCTCCCTCAGCAGCATCAGGCTCTGACAACAGTGTCACTCAACAGGCTGCCAAACCCCTCCTTGTCTCCACAACTCTGCCCAGAGGAGATATGCCAAAGAGGTGGCTTCAAGGACTTTAGTCCATTCCCTCCCCCTCCGCCCCCCTCTACCACCCATTTGGCAGCTCCAAGTTACAGGAGCGCTCCTCATTTTCCAGAGAAACCCCTCTTGTAAAAGGCAACCTACTGGCACAAAGCACATCTGCTTGGGGGCCAGGGGCCCTGCCTGCAGGCACTAGCTGCCACCTGGCATCCTGGGCAGCACCAGCAGCACTCCTTCTCCCCCACCTCTTTGGCTTCTCAGCTGGGCATGCCACATGCCAGGGCTGCCCTGGGGGCAAGGCACCCCAGCAACACATGTCACACCTGCAGCTGCCTCAGCTCATCAGCTGCTGACAATCTTAAGCATCTGCCTTTGGGCAAGCCACCTGCACTACTTGGGCTCCCTGGCCTTGCTGGGACACTCCCTTGCATGGACAGCACTACCCCCAAATTCCCACCAGGCAACCCCCGCCCCCACCTCAACAGCACAGACAAAAGCCCTCCCCATCTGCCCCTGGCAAAAGGAGAGCGGCCCAACTTCTTAACATCATGCCACCCCCTTTCACTTCCAAAGGCTTTCCTCAGCTCCCAAGAAGGAGCAGCCCTCCACTCCACTCCTGCCATTGCTGATCCCCTGACCAGCAGCAAGGCTTGCTTGGGCACACACAAGCCACACCTCTGCTCACTCTAACCCCCAGCCTTCTCCCTGCTTTCATACAGCATCAGCTCTGTTCATCCCGCCACCACCATAAACATAACCTGCCCTCCCAGAACTCTTCCCTTCTGGCCAGCTGTCCCTGCAGTGCAGCCAGCAGCTCACTCTCAGCTGATCTCACCTCCTATTTCCAGGCATCTTAGATAGAGCTTAAAAGCTGCTCTTATTTTGTCAGTCTGGGCAGCAAGGCTGAGCTTCAAAAAAGTTACCCAGATAGAAGCAGAATTACCCTGGCACACCTGCAGTCCTGCTCCAGCCTCAGGTGAGGACCAACTCCTTGTCAGTGCAGTCATACTCCAGCCAGCAAGAGCAGCTCATCCCTGCAGATCACCACCACAAACACCACAATGCTGAAAGACAGATTATCAGACATGTACAGCAGTCCCAAGCTCCTGGCAGAACCCACTGAGGAGCACAGGCACATCCTCTTCAAGAGGAGGCAAGCGCACAGCAGACCACGGAAGGAAAGAGAAGTTGCTGCAGACAAGGCAGCAGTTTCTTGGCTTCGGCCAAGAAACCACCATTGGGAAAAGGGAACCCTCTGCCTGCCAGCTGCTTCCACCTCCAACACAGATCTGACCAAGTCAACTGCTCCCTACCCACAAGGGGCAATGTGGCCCCAGAGGCATTCTTCTCCCAGCGACACATTAGAGTCCTAATCCCAAACCAGAACTAAAACCATTGCCAGTGGGGGTACTTCTGGCCTGGCATCCAGCTCCTTTCACTCACTGCACCAGGCCCAGGCATGCTCTGTGCCTTACCAAACCACCTAGCACCCCTTCCTTTGGTAACCTAAAAAAAGAAAAAAAACACGGTTAGACGCTTTACCGGTTAGACGCTTTACCGGTTAGACGCTTTACCAATTAGACGCTTTACCAATTAGACGCTTTACCAATTAGACGCTTTACCAATTAGACGCTTTAACTGCAAAAACAAGCAAAAGTTACAAATAATTCAGCAACACTCACTCCCAGGTCCTGGCTTAACTCGAGTGTAATGAACCCAAGCTTTGATCCCTTCCACCTTGAGTGCAGTGCAAGTAGGTAGGAGTACCCGGAAAGGTCCTTTCCACCTCTCTTGTAAAGGTTTGGAGTTCCACCTTTTTAATGTATACGAAATCTCTCGGTTGATACTGATGGACAGGAGTGTCCAACACGAGCAGTCCTGTCAAAATAATATGCCATCAGAGAGCTGCAAGGACTTCCCCTAAAGAAATCAGATAGAACTTTAATCTGTTTTTCCTTTTACAGGGATCTCCCCTGGAATCAGCAGCGCTTGGTATGGTTTCCCCATATAATACCTCATAAGGACTAATCTTACTCCTAGACCTTGGCTGTATTCTGATTCTTAAAAGAGCCAGTGGAAGGGTCTGGGGCCATCTTAAAGAAGTTTCTGGACATATCTTACTAATCTGTTGCTTTCAAGTTTGATTCATTCTTTCTACCTTCCCACTCGACTGAGGCCTCCGCGGGGTATGTAAATCCCACTTGATACCAAGAATTTTACTTAGCTGTTGGACTATCTGCCACAAAATGTGGGCCCCCATCAGAGGACACTCCTATTGGTACCCCAAATCTTGGTATTATGTCTTTGAGCAATATTTCAGTTACTTGCCTAGCTTTATTGGTGCAACAGGGAAAAAAGCTTCCGGCCATCCCGAGAAGGTGTCAGCTAATACCAGGAGATATCTAGAACTGTCTTGCCTTGGTAATTCAGAGAAATCAATTTGCCAATAATCTCCGGGGGAACTTCCGGGCTTAGTGGTCCCCAGGGGCAGTCTTCTCCTGTTCATAGGATTAATTTTTAAACAAACAGGGCACTTTGCCATCACAGACTTTACTATTCCACTCATTCCTACACATATAATCGAGTTTTGAAGACTAGAAATCAGAGCCTCACTACCCCAGTGTGCTTCTTCATGTCTCTTTTTTACAATTTCGGTCATTATCTGCGGTGGAACAATGACCTGTTTTGTAGGCGTTATTAACCAACCCTCTCCCTTTGGGGGTGCTTTTAACAGTGATGCTAATTGTTGATCTGCCTCACTGTAATTAGGTTTCAGAATTGGCAGCTTCACCTCTTTTACTGGTACCAATACAAGGATGCCTCATTCGGCCACCTCTAGCGGTTTTATCGGCTAATCGATTACCCACATTTACTGTGGCTTGTCCAAATTGGTGTGCCTTGCAACGCATTATTGCCACTTCCCCAGGTTTTTGAATATTCTCTACAAGTCGGAAAATTTCTTCCTTGTATTTAACAGGTGATCCTTGAGCAGTCAGCAATCCTCTCTCCTTCCAGGTAGCCCCATGTGCACGGACTACCCCAAATGCATACTTTGAGTCAGTCCTTATATTTACCTTTTTCCCTTCAGCTATCTTCAAGGCTTGTCTCAACGCTATCAATTCCGCCTTCTGGGCTGACACGTTAATGGCTAGGGACCCAGCCTCTATTACCCATGTAGCTGTGACCACTGTGTATCCGGCCACCCGTTTCCCATCTTGTACAAAGCTGCCATCTGTAAACAGTTCCAAATCAGGATTAGTTAGCAGATCATCTCTCAGATCCTGTCTGCTTGAATATAAGTGTTCGATGCTTTGCAGACAATCATGGTGCAAGGGCTCGGGGTCCCTTACTTCTGAGTTCAAAAACATCACCGGGTTGATTGCTGCAGTGGTTTTGAGTTCCACATCACCCTGTTCCAACAGGATAACTTGATATCTGAGCATACGGCTTGGAGACAGCCAATGTCCCCCCTCTTGTTCCCAGATGTGGAACATACACTATGATTCTTTGTCCTATTGTGAATTTTCCAGCTTCTTGGATCAAAAGAACAGTTGCGGCTACAGCACGCAAACACCCTGGCCATCCTTTACTCACACTGCCCAATTGTCTGCAGAAATAGCCCACAGCTCTTCTCCACGTTCCCAGTTTCTGAGTCAGCACGCCCAGGGCAAGATGTTGTCGTTCATGTACAAATAGCTCAAAGGGTTTAGACAAATTGGGCAGTCCCAATGCAGGTGCTGACAGAGCCTTTTTTAAGTCTTTAAAAGCTATTTGGCATTCAGGGGTCCATAGTAGGTAGCTCTTGTTTGACCCCTTCAAAATTTCATAAAGGGGTTTTACTAATAGCCCATAGCTGGGAATCCACAGTCTGCACCATCCGGCCATACCCAAGAATGCCCTCAGCTCTCGTGCAGTTCTTGGTTCTGCAGTTTGGCAGATCGCTTCTTTTCTGTCAGCTCCCGGTCTCCGTTGTCCTTGTGAAATCTCGAGACCTAAATCAGTCACAGTCTTTTTCCCTACCTGAGCCTTACTTTTTGTTACACAATGGCCTCTTTGTCCTAGAAAATTCAACAGGCTTATGCTCATCTGTAGACACTCTCCCCTAGTCTCCGCAGATGACAACAAAATGTCATCTACATACTGCAGTATTGTTCCTTCCAGGTTTTCCCTTTTCCATGATTCCAGCTCCTTGGCCAATTGCTTGCCAAATATTGTTGCACTGGTTTTGAACCCCTGAGGGAACACCGTCCAAGTAAGTTGTGTTTTGCATCCGGTGGTGGGGCTTTCCCATTCAAAGGCCAATATCGCCTGACTGTCTTTGTCTAGAGGTATGCAGAAAAAGGCATCCCCGAGATCAAGTACAGTGAACCATTTATGGTCCTCCTTCAGGGAGGTCAGCAAGGTAGATGGCTTAGCCGCTACTGGGTGAATATCTTGAACAATCTGATTCACGGCTCTTAAATCCTGAGCCAACCTATATTCCTTGCCATTTTGTTTCTTCACTGATAATACTGAGGTGTTATATTCTGATTCACACTATCAGTAACCCATAATTCAAAAATTTACTTATTAATTCTTCCAACCCCTTTCTAGCCTCCCACCTAATAGGATACTGCTTTTGTCTTACCGGTTTAGTCACAGATTTTAGAACAACCTCCACTGGTTTCGCCAGTTTAGACCGACCTGGAATTCCACTAGCCCATACCAAGGGTACTACTGCATCTTCTACGTCAGCAGCAATCTCCTCCTCCGCTTTCTGCGTGCTGCTCTGTAACATAAAAATTCTTGTTTCCACAGCTTTTGATTCAGGTATTAGTGGCTGCACCTCTCCATTCTTAAAGGTTATCTGCGTGTTCAACTTATCCAATAAATCCCTACCCATCAAGGGCATCGGACATTCAGGCATATATAAAAATTGATGAGTCACCCATTGGTTTCCCAATTTAACATTTAAGGGCTGCAAAAAGGGCCCATTCTCTCCTTTCCCTGTAGCACCAACAACGCTTACACTTTCATGGCTAAAGCTTCCTTTACAAGTATTAAGTACAGAGTAAGTGGCTCCTGTAGCAACTACAAATTCTACTTCTTCATTTCCCAGCCTTAGTGTAACCAGGGGTTCGGCTGCGGATGATTCCCCAGCTCCCCTTCAGGATTCATCCTTTAAGGTCATTAGCTTAATGGCTTGCAGGGCTGCGTCTAAGTTCCCAGCCTGAGGACATTCCCTTTGCCAGTGCCCCCTTTCTTTGCAGATTGCGCACACTGATCTGCTAGATGAGGTTGCACAAAAGGAGGTCATGTTCCCTTTCTCTTACTCCCTTTCACACCTCGGTAACCCCCTCCTGGGCCTTCCCTTTCTCCATAGGCTCCTCCAGGAGCCCTGCTTAAAGCAGCAATCAATCTCCCTTCCCTTAGGTACTCCCTTCGAATATGTCGCATTTCTTTTTCCTTTTCCCTATTATTAAAAGCCGTCCAGGCCACTTCTAACATTTTCCCCAGATCTCTCAAATCTGCCCCCTCTAATTTTTGAAGTTTCCTTCTTATGTCTGGGGCTGATTGTCCCATAAAAGTTGAAGCTAACTGCTGGGCTTCCTCTGGTTTCTCAGGATCCAGGTTGGTAGATTTCCTGGCAGTAGCCTTTAATCATTCCACAAAAGCCGATGGGGATTCAGTTGGTGCTTGTTTGACCTCATATAGCTTAGACCAATTAACTGCTTTTGGCAGGGCGTGTCTTATGCCAAACATTATCCATCTCTGCTATCTTGTTAAGAGTCCCCGGGGTCCTGGCAGGTTAGGATCCCACCCCGGGGGGTCTGTAGCAAGAAAATTCTGATCTAGCATTCCCTGCAAATCCCCACCAGCAAGTGCTCCTTCCACTTGCTTCCGAGCAGTGTTTAATACCTTCTTCTTTTCAGTATCATCTAGCAGGGTGTCTTATATTACCTGTAAATCATTCCAATCTGGATCCTGAGTCCTAATTAGGGTTTCAAACACTTCTGCCACTTTCTCCGGATCTTCTCTATAGTTCCCTGCTATTTCCTTCCAGGACCTTAACTCCATTATAGAGAAAGGTACTTGAACTGTTACTGGTCCGGTATTTCCAACCACCTGCAGAAGGGAAGCCTGTAAACCCCCCCCCCCCCCGCTTCCCCTTGTCATCCTCTTGTTCTCCTCTCAATCGGGCTAAATCCTTCTGCCCCTTCAGCCCCCACACATAGCCTCAATATCCTCCCCCAACCTCTGTCGGGGAGCAACCATCAACTCCAAATCTTCTTCCTCCTCCTCTTCATACTTTAAACACCTTTTTCCAATACTACAAGCAGAACAACACCTTTTCAAATTTCGACCCTTTCCCTCCTTCTCTACTGCTAGTATCATTGGATCCTTTGGAATCATCCCACAATCTTTCTGCCACTCAGGGTGGTCTCTTAGTGCGAAGAACAAATCTACATACATTACTTCATCCCATTTCCCCTCCCTCCAGCAAAACAACATTAATTGTAATATGGTATTGTAGTTCACACTTCCATTCTTAGGCCATTTTTCCTGATCTTCTAAACTATACATGATTACAGTATTCAATTAATTGTTCTCTTGGTAAGTGTACCTCCCGGCAGACCTGCCGCCTCTCTCCAATGCTTTAAAATACATCCCAGGGGTGAATTCTTCCAAATCCCCCCCTCTTTCGACGCTTGGTTACCCATAACCACAAAATCCACAAAACAAAGCCAATAACATTCCAAATGTCAAATTGCCACATAAACACACAATTGTGCACAAATAACTAACTTCCTCCGCCTGAGGGACCTCTAGAGCCCAACCTGACCTCCCTGCATGGCTTTCGCCACACCTTACAGGCGGGCGACCCCACCTTTTCCACCCTTCTAACCCAGCTCTGCAAGGCTCACTGCATCTGACCAGCGGGCAACCTGACCTGTTAAGGAAAGGAATGCCTTTACCTTCCCAGGGGGCTTACTCAGAGCTCTTTGGTCCGGGGATCAGAGGTTCTCCCTGAGAATCCCTCGGTGCTGGCTGGACGTCCTGCAATCCCACAGATGCGTTGAGATTCAGAAGCACGGTCCCATCTGGGGTGCCAAAGCTGTCACTGAAATCGGGAAGAAAAACTCCTTAACACCAATGTAGTATTAAGAAGCAGGCATTCTCTTTATTACAGCGCCGGATGCACGAGGGATAGCTCCACCCAACGTGCACACCATGTCTCACATCATCCAAAGTTTCTATTGCTCTCTCACATACATATGTACTGAATTTCCCAGAATGATTATATATATTCATTCTATTCCCTGGAACTAACTATCATATTGACAGAATCATTACGCATGCGGTCCTGGTAACAGTCTTAGCTAAAGCTCCTGCACATCTTCCCAGGCAGGTGATCCACACCCAAGGAAGACAAGCATCTCGAATAAACCAACCCCACAAGGAGGCTGCAGAGCTTCCCACCACAAGGCACTGCTGAGAAGGAGCCCGCCCGCCCTCAAGGACAACTGCACATTCAGGCCAGCATAAAGCAGCCACAACTGATACCACACAAGCCACACACTCAAACAGCCAGCCACACAACACCAGCTGCCTTCAGCCTCGGGGCTAGCTACTCACTGAGAACATTCAGGCAAGTTCCCACCTGCTCTCCAAGGCAGCACAAGGCTGCCAGGAAAGGACCATAAAAAGCCTGCCCCAGAAGCACATTTCCACACCACAGGACACCAGCACCCTGCCTGCCTAAGACCACTGCCCACACCCACCTTGCCATTCCCCTGCAGCTAGCACAAGCTCAGCAGCTGTCTCTCCCACCTACAGCAACTCCTTTGCAGCCCATTCACAGCAGCAAGGTCCCACCCTGTGGTGCTTAACACAAAGGGACACACTCAGTGACCACCCAGGGGCAATGGAGCCCTTGGAGCTCACTTCCTTTGGCTTTTCCCTCCTCAACACAGGCCACACGGTCACACTTCTAAGCAAGCCAGGGCCAGACAGCCAGAAGCAGCCTAACACCTAGCCAAAGGGAAAAGCAGCTCTGCAGGGATGCACCTCAAAGGCCAAGCAACTCCACCAGGGCACCACTGCTTATGTAGATACCAGCAGCACCTGATCAAGGCTCCTTGGCTTTGGTTGCTTCCCTTTTTGCTTTCTCATTTATACTTCTGAAGCTGACGACAAGCAGTCAGGACTGACTGGGGTCTCCTTTCAGAGAGGCTTGCACAACTGACCCAACGCCTGAAAGTCACACCTCGCCTGTAACTCCCCAGGATAAACACCACTCCTTAAGGGACTCGGAAGGCAGCCTCAGGAAGCAACTGCCACCCAAGTCTACAAACCCTTCTACTCTCCACTGCGAGAGCAGACCCAGACCCACCAGCTTGCAACAAGCCACAGCTTTACTGCAAGGCAAATTCACATCACCCACACAGGTGATAGAGTCTGCTTTAAGAGGCCACTGGCCTTCAAGAAGGCACTCCCACACATTGCTAGCATTTAAAACACACACTTCAGAGGTGCCCTGAGCACAGCTGAAGCAGGGCATGACCAAAGAGCTGCTGCACACAGCTGCTTGCCTTCACTAGGGAACCCCCAGGCTGCACTGCACTAGCCTCCTTGCCTGCACTGGGACAGGCTGCACTAGGAAGCACTTTCAGGGCTTTGGAAACACAAACAAGGGCACTTCCAGGGGAGCGTCTGGGGGGCAACAGACTGCAGACGTTATTGTTATGGGTAAACACGACAAATTGACAACCACTCGGGCCGGGTTGCATAAATTCCAATTTAATAGAATAATTGAGCAAGTCACAAGTAAGCAAAACAGCGCTGGGCGGCCGGGGAGTCCCCTGCTCCACCAACGGCGCGCGCGATCCCCCGCTCACAGTCCCCTTATATGCCTGTAACTTCTGTGGTTGCGCCGGCTGTTGCTGGGGGGGGTCGGGATGAAAGCTGGCGTCTTCCTCTGCGTTGTACGTGGTGCCTTTCAGGTCACGCGCATACATTTCACAATACAATATCGCTCTGCTGACTCAGTACAATCACTGTGGTGATAGCCGGTACTTAGCACCTAGTTTCATGGTAAAATCACTTCACGAGTTGATGTAACAAATTATTACCTATCACAATCCCCCCTTTTTGTTTTGGTCCTTTTTAATTTGTTCATCAAATCGAACAACAGCCTCCTGTGCCAGGAGGAGCATAGGGTTATGCTTACTCTCATCTTCATTCAGTTGTTCATATTGACTTCTTATCAACAGTAGGTGGGCAGCTTCGAGTCTGCTTTTAGCTAAGTTAATTATTCTATTTACTATACACGGTCCGAAGGTCAACACAAGTACTAATAAAGCCAATGGACCCGCGATTGTAGACAATAGGGTTGTTAGCCAGGGAGAATGACTGAACCATGATTCATACCACCCTTGCTGGGCTTCTCTTTCCTTTTTACGTCTTTCAAGGCCTTCTCTCAGTTTCGCCATACTCCTGACAACTCCTGTATGATCTGCATAAAAGCAACATTCTTCTCCTAGGGCTGCACACAATCCTCCCTGTTGTAAAAATAAAAGGTCCATCCCTCTTCTGTTCTGTAACACCACTTCTGATAGTGATGTTAACGACTTTTCTAAGGCGGTGATGGATTTTTCTATTCGTTCTAAGTCCTCGTCCACAGCTGCCCGTAGGGTGCTAAGGCTCTGCTGTTGTATCACTAAGGAGGAAATTCCGGTTCCCGCTCCCACTGCCCCGAGGCCCAGTAAGGTGGCTATAGTAATCGCGGTGATTGGTTCCCTCTTTACTCGGACCGGATGAGGGGTGTCCCAATGATCGTACATCACTTTTTCCGGATGGTACAAGATCCTGGGGACTACTTCTACTTGTATACAATATTCTCGGGACTCATTAAGCACCCTTAAGGAGACACAAGGAGTCAGGCCGGTTTTTGAGCATATCCATCTAGTTCCTTTGGTGGGAATAGCCCATCCATTTTTAGGGATGTGGTTTTGCAATGATATAGATCCACACAGCTTTTTCTTTGATTTTGGCACTTTGCCAATACACATTCCTATTCCTGTAACTTGCTCCATAGTCAATCCCTTCTTCTTATCTTCCCATTGACACTGTGAAGCTGGATCATTGCTTAAGGTATATGTTATATTTACTCCTATTGCTTCATAAAAAGGGGGTCTTATGTCGTAGCATAACCAGCAATGGGTAGTTATACTAGGGGTTGTAGCATTTAATACTTTGTAGGTTGCTTGCACAACCTTCCACAGAGGATTGTCTATCCTCTCTGTGGCTTTACTTTCTGAGATTACAACAGTATCTTTCGAGGTGGGGTGATTCATAGGAATACTTGTCGAATTCATGATCGCACCCGTTGGTTGGATTCCTGATTCTACTCCCTTAACAACTAAATTCGGCCCTATTGCTTGAGGAGTAGGTTGCACACTTTCTTTCTTTATGAAAATTAATCCACCTCTATCGGTCCCGGTCTCCCAGTACCAGACTCCCCAGGTCTTTCCCAAGAACCATCCCGGATCTTCCGGACGGGTGATATTTATCATTAAATATTTACAAGTTCCCAGGGGGGTATAGTGGGGACTTCCCCGATACCCCAGCTGGAAATCCTCTTTAGGGGGGATACACCCAGAAGGCCCCCATTTTACTGATAAAAACTTATCTGATCCTGCTCCTGGAGTCCAATCAGAGGCTATAGTTTCACATCCCCAATAAGCACAATAATAAGAGTTTACAGTATCCTTGCCCAGGATTAGAACTAGGACAAAAGTAAAACCCCATATGATCTAGACATGGTTCAATAGGCACCAACTCACATAAAGTAGCTGTGAATGTAGGACTCCCGGGTACACTTCGTACTTGGATCACTGTTTGATCCTCCCACCTTATTAATGACCACTTAAGGGGTTGGTGTATATTATGTTCCCCCTTTGATTCGTCTTCCTAATAAGCCTAGCACAATCATCTTCCAGAGGAGTAGTGGACCCGTGGCTGGGCTAACGGATATTTTACGAACCCTTAATGCCTTGGAGGGGCGATCCGTGATGCCAAGTGTCTCTGGGACTTTAAAGAGTCTGGGCCTTACAATTTTGGGTATCCCTGCTTAGGAGGTGGCTTGTCGGCCTCGATCCCCACAGTTTCTATACGTCTCTGTCTCCTCTGCCTACTCTTTTGCTCAGAGCAGCAGGGTGTACCGTCTTCTCGACAGCAGCCGTATTCTTCAGGGGAACCTCCTGTATGAGCTTTTTGGATTTTTAAACGCTTCCCAGTTCTCCAGAGTGACACTCAACATACGGCACGGTCCACCTACAATTGGTGTTTTCAATTTTGGCCTTATGTGATCGGGGTGGTTGGCGTAGGTACAACCTTTCTCTGGTTGTACCCCTTTAGCAAAAGCTTCCCACCATTCCACCGATCTTTTCTTGAGATCCCTTTTTAATGTCAAATGGGTCAATTTGCCATAACAAAGGCGACAACTGCCGCTAGGGAGGTACCCATGCTACCAATGAGTCCACTACTTCTCTTTACAAATCCTATATTTATAACACACAAAGGGATAACAAATACAATGTGAGGTTTTACAAAATGTGGTCTTACTTATCGAGGTTTCTAGGTTTCTTCTTAAAGGTTACTTTTAAATTGTCCGGGTTTCCAAAGGCTTCCCACGATGATTCTGAGATCGGCCCTTTAATTCTGCTGGCATGTGTCCATCCTCGCTCTGCAGTGCGAATAGCAGTGTCTGTGGTAAGCAAGACAAGGAAAGGTCCCTCCCAGTGGGGAGTCAAGGATGAGTCTTTCCAGGTTTTAATTAAAACCTTGTCTCCAGGGTTAACTCGGTGAATGGCTACATCTAGTGGAGGTCTCTGTACTATTAGTCCTTTCTTTATCAATTCTTGTCTTCTCTTCATAAGCTCTGTAATATATTTCTGTAATAATCTCTCTTCTGCTTTAGGATGTTCTTTTGGTATTTCTAAATCATATGGCATCCCATATAACATTTCAAAAGGGGAGACTCCTGTGTCAGTTCTGGGCTGAGTTCGTATATTCAACAAGGCTAAGGGTAAACACTTGATCCAATTCATCTGGGTTTCCATCATTAGCTTCGTTAACTGTTTTTTTTTATTTCCCCATTCATCCTTTCTACCTTTCCCGAACTTTGAGGATGCCAAGGAGTGTGATGCTCCCACTTGATCCCTAAAGGATCTAATGTTTCTTTAATGACTTTGGATGTGGCCCCCTGTCTGAGTCTATGACCGATACATTCCCATACCGGGGTATGATGTTTTCTAGCAATATCTTGGCTACCGATTTCGCAGTAGCTCGGGCTACGGGAAAGGCTTCTATAAAGTAAGTTAAATGATCTACTATAACTAATAGGTATTTATACCTGCCCACTTTCGGGAGTTCTGTAAAGTCAACCTGTATTTTCTCAAATGGCCTCTTGGCTATTGATCGTCCCCCTGGGACTTTTTCTCTGAGGTGTTGCTTGTTAACCTTCTGACAGGTCAAACATTCTCCCACTAGTCTTTTTGCTATGTCATATATTCCAATGCACATATACTTGGTTCCAAACTGGTCTACTAATGCTTGCACTCCCCAATGAGTCTGTCGGTGGAATTCTTTCATGATTCTCCAAGCCACACCTTTGGATACAATTTCTCTATCATTGGGCAACACCCATTTACCTTCTTTTTCTAGGGCTCCTATCTGTCGTAATTTATCTGTTTCCTGTTTAGTAAAACTCATCCTGGTATCTAGCTTATCTTGGCCCTCTTTTCCTTCAGACAATAGGTGTAAAGCTGCCTTTCTTGCCTCTTCATCTGCTAGATTATTTCCCCTTATGTGGTAAGATGTGCCCTTTTGATGGCCCCTAACGTGTACTACTGCGATTCTCCGAGGTCCCCTCAGAGCTTCTAAAGTTTTTCTAATTAATTTTTCGTGCACTAAATTCTTCCCTTGCGAATTAATCAGTCCTCTTTCTTCCCATATTTTCCCAAATGTATGTACTACTCCATAAGCGTATTTAGAGTCGGTGTATATAGTCCCTATTTTGCCTTTTAAAATTTCTAAGGCTCTAAAAACCGCATACAATTCACAAGCCTGGGCCGACCAAGTTTTGTCCAGGGGCCCTGATTCTATTAACTAACCATCATATCTCGGCCCAGTAAATTATATTCAGCTTCGGGAACTAATAAAAAGGATCCCACACTTAATCGAGAGTCTGATTCTATTTTCACATTTTTAATTACTGGGACCTTAAAGGGTTCTCCTTTAGCTCCTATCACTTGTAGTTTCTCTGGGGATGGTTTACACCCCCAGGGTACCGTTTGGACAGTAGATCTTTCTGCCCCAGAATCCACAAGGAATTCTACTTCTTGTCGCTGGGGACCCAATTTCAATTTTATCAAGGGCTCGGTTCCTTTATGAGTCCCCAGCAGATAGAGCCCCTGACCCCCCTAATCTTCTTGGAACATTTGCTCATCCTGCATTTGCTTCCTGCAATTCCTCTTCAGATGCCCTTTCTTCTGGCAATAAAAACACTCAACCTGCCTCAAGTCCCTCATCACGACTTCTCTGGGTTGTCCTTCTTGGTGAGGTGGCTTTCTTTTAGGTCTGTTATACGACCTAGGAGGTTGCGCCTGGATCCCTCTCTGTCCTTCTCGGACTGCTGCCACCAGAATCTTTGCCTGCCGCCGATGAGTTTCCTCTTCCCTTCGCACATGCACTTTCTGAGCTTCCCTCAGCAATTCATCCAGTCCTCTATCTTGCCAATCATCTAACTTCTCTAACTTCCTTCTGATATCTGGAAAGGCCTTTGCTACAAACTGTGTTTTCAATAGAGCCTGTCCCACAGGGGTACTGGGGTCTACCCTGGAATAAAGTTGCAGGTTTTTCCTAAGTCTCTCAAGCCATTCTGTTGGTGTCTCATCCCTTTTTTGTTGTTCCATGAAGGCCTTATTAATATTTTGCCCCCTGGGAACAGATTCCCTGATTCCCTGAACTATTATGGTTCCTAGATCGGACATATGTGTCCGATGCTCAGCATTCTGATTGTCCCCGTCCGGCCGTTGGGTGGGCCATTTGATATCTGCTGTGGGACCTTGTTGGTGCTGTTGATCCCAAATCCGCATCCCAGCCCTACGGATCATTTCCCTTTCTTCCACTGTAAATAATATGCTTAAGATGGATTGTAATTCCTCCCATGTATAAAGGCTAGGACCCAAAAACTGATCTAGTTTTTCAGCCACCCCTAAAGGGTCTTCTAATAAATTCCCCATTTCCTTCTTAAAATCCCGTACATCCCCTGAACTCAGGGGCACGGACACAAAACCCATCCCTGGTTGCGGTCCTCCCATGGGGAGTTCTCGCAAGGGGTACAGCTGATCAGGTCGCCCACCTCCCCTCGTTTGACTCCTCGTGACCCTTCGGGTTTCTTCTGGGGAACTAGGAGGGTCTAGATCCCAGTCCGGGGTCGTTGGGGGGGGGCTATGAGGAGGGGCTGGTATTGGGTTTTGAGCTGGAGCTGAGGGAATATAGGGGGGAGGAGAAACGGGAAGTTCCTCCAATATTTTGCTTTTCTTCCTCGAACCCTTCTCTTTCAGGGTAAATATCATGGTTCGAGTATCTGGTCTTATTCATAAACTAGCATACTCACTTTCTTCTAAACTAAAGGGCTCCTTTGAATTCACATATATATTTGGGGCCTGACATATCCAATTTTCAAAAGACCCGTATATTGGCCAATAAAGGGGGTCTCTTCTAATCTGCTTCCCACCCCATACTTGCATGCAGTAATGTACCATTTTCTCTCGACTTTTGCCTTTTCGGGAGGGCCAATCGTTCCAATACTTAATCATTAATCCTAAAGGGCTATCGACTGTAAAGCCCTCTATGGGATCAGAAGACTTGCTCTTTTTCTGTCCCATCTTCCGGAGCACACACACACACACGCTCAATCGCTCCCCTAGGTCGTGGCCCACGCCCTCGCGGACAATGGGAACCGCACTACTGTAGGGTCCGCTCTCGCTTCGTCCCTTGGGGACGTCTCACTTAGACGTGCTCCGGGGATCCCACCCCAACCGAACGGAACCACTTACCAATACTTTACTCAATCCTGAGTCTTCGTTCGGATCTTCGTGCACAAAGTTTACGGGATACTGCAGTTCTTTTGCTTACTTGTCCTGATTTAGGGTTCGGAAATACAGGTTCTGGTAGGGGAACTACCCACTCAGGGGCCATCCGAAGACGGGATGGGGCGCCTCCCCTGAGTCAGAGTCCCGAAACCAGGGAAGCCTGCATCCGAGTCACGGCACCAAATTGTTATGGGTAAACACGACAAATTGACAACCACTCGGGCCGGGTTGCATAAATTCCAATTTAATAGAATAATTGAGCAAGTCACAAGTAAGCAAAACAGCGCTGGGCGGCCGGGGAGTCCCCTGCTCCACCAACGGCGCGCGCGATCCCCCGCTCACAGTCCCCTTATATGCCTGTAACTTCTGTGGTTGCGCCGGCTGTTGCTGGGGGGGGTCGGGATGAAAGCTGGCGTCTTCCTCTGCGTTGTACGTGGTGCCTTTCAGGTCACGCGCATACATTTCACAATACAATATCGCTCTGCTGACTCAGTACAATCACTGTGGTGATAGCCGGTACTTAGCACCTAGTTTCATGGTAAAATCACTTCACGAGTTGATGTAACAAATTATTACCTATCACATTATGCTGCAGCAGAAATGCCTCTCAACCGAGGGAAGAGCCACAAGTGCAGAGGCAAAGCTACCAAGAGGACACCAACACAGCCCAAAATGGCTTTAAAACCCAGGCACGCTCAGGGGTCACCTCACCACTCTCACAGGCTTCCCCAGCGCATGGCACAGGCAGCCGGGCAGCCCCACCGCTGGCTGCCACACAGCCCCACTCACCCCCAGCAGCTGCAGCCCCTGCAAGGCCGCTTTGGTGCCACCGCCACCTCCTCCCCGCTCCCTGGGGACTGCGGGGCAGCAGCAATTTGCCTCTGTCTGGGTTCTGGCACCCGGGCACCAGCCTACAGCTGCCTCCCCCCACAAGGCTGAGAACCAGCCCTTCTCCAGGACTGACGCTTTCTCTCGGCAGGACACCTCACCAAAACCCTCAACCCCCACCACACACGCCCCATCACAGCACCCAACAGCCACCCCCCACCGCAGCCCGCTCCCTTTAACGGCCGCCGCCGCGCGCCCCGCCCCTGCGCCCCGCCCTAACGGCCGCCGCGCGCTCCCCGCCCAGGCTGCCGCAACAGTCGCCGGCCCTTCTGCCTCGTTGTCGCCGTAACGGTCGCCGCGCGCCTCCCCTTCCCCCCCCCCCCCCCGCCTCGCCCTAGTGGTTGTTGCGCGCGGCAGGTACTTGCTGTGACGGGAAATCCGGCGAAAGCTGCGCCAAAACATCGTCCCAAGACACTGCTGAAATCAGCACTAGACATTCAAGCTAGAACTTTGTGGGTATTTTAGTAATTCAAGTGGACAAATCTGACTGATGATTGAATTATTAGCAAGAGCTTTATTCAGCCTGACTTGCATAAATCTCTGTTGGTTTTCGTTAGTGTACTCCACTTTCTCTGTCACGTAAACCTATGTGCTCGAGGTATTAGGTTTATATTTATTTATGCAATAGGGAAAATATGGTAAGTGTGCTACTGATTTCATTGATTGGAAAAATGTGACTAGTACAACAAAGACTGTGGAATGGATATCAGCTGCCCAGAGGCTTCTGCAGTTAGATAAAGGATTAAGACATGAAAAGGGAAGTCATTTGAATGAGGTAACTGTATCAGGCTGCATAAATGCTTGTGTTCCTGCACACTCACAAATTGAAATGCAATGCTTGACGATTACGTAGGGATGTGTGAAGAAAAAGATTCTTACAAGAAACTCTACCCGGGCCATCTGCATTGATCCATAAAGAAAGAAAGAGAACAGCAAAGCACAGAGAGTCCCAGCCCACACATGTAGTGGGAAAAATGCAGCAATATGAACTAATTTTTCTTAACCAGGTGTGCAAAACAGCAGGAGGCCAAACCCAGACTCTGCAGATTGAGAGTGGTAGGAAAGTATCAGCAGGCAAAGTTTCATTGCAGCAAGGCACTCTGCTTCAAATTATTTTTGTGGAGAAAAAGCAAATGCATGTACCCTGTCAGCTGGGGGAGACTTCTTTTTATTGTAAGCTGTGTATGACAAGTAGCGTGTAGGGGTTGTTATGGCTTTTGTGGTTACTTTTTTTAATACCTGAAAATCTTTGAAAACTGTTGGAAAATCTCCCAAAACTGAGGTATCCAGGCATTCAGCCCAACATTCCTGCAGAGCAGTGGCCTGCAAACCTAGAAGGAACTTTTCCCTTCTCCAAAAGGTCAGTCTGTTAGGCACAAAATAATAGATGTTGAAAGGAAGTAATTTCAAAATGTAAGATTAAGGTTGGCATCAGGGAGAGATGAGTTACCAGAATATGTCTTTGTTTTGCTGCCTCTTGAAGCCTCAGTTTCTTCTAATGGAAGACTTCCGTGTTTGGCTCATGTGCAGGTATATATGCGTGCTGCATTTAAGTTGCTGTGGAGCTGCAGCAACAGAAGGCTCAGGATGAAAAACTGCCTGAGAAGCAGGTCCAGAAGCAGTTACCCTGTGGTGAGCTCTGCCCCGCTGGGGTTTTAGTACCAGCGGTACAAGAAATGGTGATTTCTGAGGTTAGTCAATGAAAGCTGCAATCACTTAAGAGTTCAGAGAGATATAGCCACCCAGGAAGAAGCGATGGGGATTTGGCCCCTGGAATTTCCCAAATCTGGTTGTTTTGTCTGCATGTGAGCACTTCAGTCCCAGTCTAACAGGAGCTCCTCTGGCTTTTCCTGAGGAGCTTCGCTTTGTTTCTGGTACAGCCTAGTTGCTCTAGGATTGAAATTACTGCATAGAGACCCCTGTGCATGTGCAAAGTCTAAGCAAATGAAGCAGAGATTAAATTAATAGGGGTCTTTGGAACTGACCTCGAAAGGCAAAAATGAAGAGAGAATTAAAGAGCAGATGCATGATTTCTTATTGAACTTACAGGGAGGTTCAAAAACTCTAGAATTGCTTTGTAACAAGTTATACAGAATCCTTTTTAATTATTACACACATATACAAAGAAATAAGCAGAATTTTGTAAATAAAGTAGTCATAGAAGGAGAGTAATTAAAATGTTAATTCTAATTGTATGCTATGATCCTGCACTGATTTTTTTTTTAAGCTCACTTTATCCATTAATTAGTTAATGCCTGTAAAAGTGCTTTGAAAACAGAAAATGCTATTGTTACTATCATTATCCACTAGTTTTAATTATTTCTCTTACATTTTAATTGGATTATTGAGATGTAGTCTTAGGAAAAGTGATTTGGGAGCAATTGCTATCCTCAGAATCCCAGTGAAGTGAACAGCTGCCACTGTCCATACAAAGAAATAAGACTGGCTTGTCCTCTACGTGGATTGATGGATAAATCTTCCTATGTGTCCTACATGAATGGGTGCAGATGATGGCTTTCCTCTCTCAAAATTATCTTGTCTAAGACCAGGATAGGACACATTCAGCCTGGTCTCGTGACAGCTTTTCTACAGAAAGATGTGTCACGGTGCTCAGCTGTGATTTATGACCCTGGAAGACTAGAAGCAAGAAGATGGTAGCACAAAGATGGGGAGATTCCTAATTTCCGTGTGGGACCGACACATTTCTCTCACTGTTTCAAGAAGGGGTACTGGCTTTAAACCGATAATCTCTTTAATAGTATCTGGTTGTGGTTGTGCCTTTTCATGTCTTCGGGAGTGAGGAAACTTGCCCAACTAGTCCTTCATTCTTGCCTGTGGTTGAGAAGAACATATAGGAATAACTGTTTCTGTTCAGACTTTCTTTTCCCTCTTTCTTTTTCCCCTGAAATAACTGCTTCTGAGGTGAGCTTCAACATCTGATCCTCTTGGGAGATTATCTGGGGGAATTTGCTTTCCAATTTGGTCCAAGAATACCTCCCTTTCCCCCCCAAACCAAGACCCGGGACTTTCTGAATTTGTATAAATTTGTGGATGGTGTGGTTCCAGAATCTGTTTTATTTCCAAAACAATAACTGGGGAGCCAGCAAATCTTCCCGTGTGTGCTTGCCATTAGAGACTCTCTTTCATGCATTTTTATAACGTTTTGGTTTTAGTGCTGATAAGACTCCCTGCTTAAAAATCCCACAGAAAAGCATTCTAGTGGCGAAAGGAGTATATTTGCTCTTATTATAAAAGACATTTATCAAAGTTAAATCAGTTGGGGTTTTCTAGCGCATGGCTGACTTGCAAAAATCTCTTTAACAATTTTGCATTTTTGGTAATATAAGGAAGTTCTTACCATTTGGAGTACTGGAACTGTAAGGGGATGCCAGCTGTCAAGAGCAAAAAGAGGTGATTTCAGGGTTTTTTTTGAGCTTTTTTTTTTATTAGCTATATCCATCTTCTACTTTTTTCTGTCATTTTCCGTGTGCAAATGGTAGCCTGCTTCTAATAAGAGATCAGGAATAAAGCTGACAGGTAAGTGATTGAGCAATAATTGATCCAGTGCTCCCCACAAATAATGGAAAGTTGCCTATTGAAGCCAGTGAGTTTTGGGACAAAGTCCTAAGACATCTGACAGCTGCCTACTTCCGTAGCGTTTGAGTACCTGATAAAAAAAATAGTTGAGGTACGTTCTTTTTAATCATAGCTTTTCAAGAGTCTCTTCTGGGGTCTTATGTAAAGGCATCTTATCTCCAGTTCTTCAGGCTTTGTAGTATTGAACCCAATTGTCTCTGGTTTCAGGTATTAGGAGGTTAAAATCTTATATTTAAATCTTTGATGAATGTTTGTTATGTTAGCCTAGAAAATTAGATTTCTGGATTAGATCTACTTCTCTATCACATGATGCTGCAGTTGCAAGAATTCCCTATGCAGTGATCTTGCTTTGTGTGCATTATTTATGTGATGTTACAAATAGGGAAAATACTAGTCCCCTGAAGAACATATTTTTGTTTGGCCTCTAATATTTCCTTGTCAGAAGTAATTGTTTGTACTGCAGCCTTTCCTTTTATCTTCAGAAGCACTTGCCCTTGGCAATTGTCCTACGTCAGTTGTGACAAAATGCACAGCAGTTTGGTTCTCTTTCCTTTCTGCTCCCCATATATTCCAAAAGTTATCATGTGTGTCATTCCTAATTGCTGGGAATTGACTGAGGATGGCAATGTTTTGCTGGCAATTCTGAAGCAGTGGCTTGTGCTCTACTTAGGTTAAATACTATTTCTTGGAAACTTTTCCAAGTTGTCTGCTGGGACAATGATGGTGGGGCATGAGGGGCACGTTCTCCAGGTGCGGCTGCCTTCTCCCAGAGCCAGCCCTCCTTGTGACCTGACACACCACAACCTCACGATTTACCGATGTGATTTACAAGAGAAAAGTGGAGATGTTAAGAACTTTAAACTTTCCTCTTAAGAATCAGAAATCTTCTTTAATGCTAAGTAATTATAAAATTGCAAAATTAAAGGTGGTAAGGGCCTGTTAATATGGCACCCTGCTCTGTCTGCAGGGGATTGTTCTGGGGGAACTAGGTGGTTTAAAAATGGGCATTCAATCAATCATTTACTTAATAATTTCTGTTCATCGACTTCTGTCATTGAGATATAATGTATCATCTTTTTTCATGAGCAACAAGAATAGATTAATTTCATTCTCAAATCATCTGCAAGGCAGATTTATATAGAGCCTTTGTATCTCTACGCAAATTGGAAAACGTAAGCCTTCCACAACGCACTTGCTAAATATTTTCAAAGAAGAAATATGAATATCCCAATCTTAATTACTTTTTCATGGTATGCTACCTTCAGCTTGAGTAAAGAGTTGGAGTACGGGACTGCATCTAGTTTTGTCTGGAAAGAATTAGGTCTATAAAGTTTAAATATTCCCATTGTAAATGAAAGATGAGGTGAAAGCTGCTGCGGTGCTGGCTTTTGGCGATCAAATGCGACTCGCAAGCCGCCCTGTGAGAGGTACCAGAAGTTCTGTGAAGTTGAATGTGTTTGTACATTTATTTCCAGAAATAAAATTGCTTACTTAAGCGTCACTTAAACCACGTGAGGGAAATGCGAGGCTTGTGTAGGCCTTAGGAGAGCGCTGATGCTCTGTTTAGGTGTGCTTTGAGCTAGGTGGGGGGGCACAAAAGCAAATCCCTCCCTTTGGGCTTTCTGTGGGCGTTTTTTATGGGCTTCCATGGAGCTGCCCTGCCCCTTCGGGAGGTGGGGGGGGGGGAGGACCAGCAGAGGGTAAGCGAAAGCAAACGGCTGTGCCCACCCCTCGCGCGGCAGCTCCGGGGTACCCGGCCCGCGTGTCCCGCCCGGGCCGCCGCGGCGAGCAGCCTCCGCAGGTGCCGCGCGGCCGCCGGTGCCGCCTCCCTCCCCCCCGTCTCCCCGCCTCCCTCCCTGCCTCCCTCCCCCGCGCCGCGCGGGCTCCCACGTGGTGCGCGCCCCGCTCAAAAGCCGCGCGCCGCCCCGCGCCCACTCCCCGGCGCCGGCAGCGTCCGCCGGCGCCTCTGGCTGCTGCCGCCGCGCTGCCGCCCTGCGGGCACATGCCAAGGCGCGGGGCGGCCGCGCCGGCCCCCGCCTGCGCCCCTTCCCCTGGCCGCCGCCCGCGCACGGGGGGCACGAAGCTGGCGGGAAGAGGCGGCTTCGGAGGAGCGCTTGCGGTCTCCCTGCGCGGATTCCCGCTTCTGCCCGCCCGCCCGTCCGTCCGTGCACGATGGGGCTTCGGCTCGGGACTCTGCGTTCATCTGTTGCGTGGCTTCATCTGCCACCCGAAGAGAAATCGATTGCCACAGCAGCCCTCGTTAGACAGCACGGCTTCAAGGGACGAGCAGCTCTTAAGGAGCAGGGAGGACGAGACGCGCGCTGCTACCGTTGACTTGTTGAAAGACCTGTTTTTTTGGGTTTTTTTTTTTTTCCCCCTTTGGAAGGGGGAAGTTTGCTCCCCAGACTCTAGCCCGGCTTCCTCCACACCCTTTTCTTCTCCTCTTCCTCTCTTTTTCCAGGAGCCGCTGCTTGGGGCCGGAGGTGATTCCCTTCGTATCCCCCCCCCCCCCCCAATCCTATACCGGCACAGGAGGCACGAACTAGGCGGGCGGAGCGCTGCCCGCCCTCGCTGGAAGCGGGGCGGCCCCCCCCTTCCTCCCTCCGGGAAGAGCTGCCCGCGCCGCTCCGGGCTCGCCCCCTTGCCCTCGGCTGGGGCGGTGTTGCGGGGCTGCCTCCGCGGGGCGCCCGGGGCGGGAGGAGCCCGCCGGGCTCGGGCCCTTTGGCCGCCACCACGTCGAAAGCGGCGGCGGCGGCCGAGGACTTGTGCAAGGTGTCCGACGAGGAGCTGCTCGCGTGGAGCAAGGAGGAGCTGATCCGCAGCCTCCGCCGGGCCGAGGCCGAGCAGAGGAGCGCGATGCTGGACCACAGCAGCCTCATGCGCGAGGTGAACCGCCGCCTCCAGCTCCGCCTCGGCGAGATCCGCGGCTTGAAGGTAGCGGGCGGCGGGGGGGCGAGTTTCTCCGGTGCGTCCCCAGCGCATGGCGGCGGCGAGAAAGGGAGCCCGCCCGTGCCGGAGCGGCGAGCACGGAGCGGTGCCGGGGAGCAGGGCCGAAGCTGCGCCCGGCGGAGCTGCCGGCACGCGTGGGGCGTGGGCCGGCGGCCCCCGAACTGCGACGGTGCCCCGGGGCCGAGGTGGGGGGCGCGGGGGCTGGCGACCTTCCCGCGGTGCGGGGTCCTTGCGCGGAAAACTTCCCTGCACGTAGTAGGTGCCGGGCACACGAGTGCGTCTCCCGACCGCGAGTGGCTTCGCCGAGCCCTCGTCAGGTGAATGTGCTGGCGGTTCTTGCCGAGAGTGGCGTGAAAAGCGAACAGGATTTGAGCCTGCTGGAAATGAAGTGCCCGGTTAAAAGTGGTGAGAAACTATTCCGCGGTCTGTGGAGCACAGCTGTTCTGTAATGTGTCCCACTGCGCTTTGGGTTGATGGGAACATCTAATTCTTGTCACCTTTGCAGTAGACTTCGTTGGTTTCTGGTAAGATTCAGTGTTTCTATCTGAAATACATGTGAAAGAATACAATGTGCGGAGCTGTAGAGATTCAAAAGGCTTTGTTTTGCCTATGCTGTTTTCTGTCACGTTTTTTTAAGATGACTTCCTAGGCTCTGCCTTGGAGTGATGAGAATCATTCTCTAGTTTCCTTGTCTGGAAAGGACATCTGAGGATGCATCTCTAAGGAAGTCACTTTCAGTGGTGTACTTCCACAGACTGCACTGAGAGGCAGACCAAGGCTGTGCTGATTGATGCCTTCTTAATTTAACTCTTGCTAGGTGGGAAGCGTAGTCCCTAATGTTTCCTTCCCTGCTTCTGAGAATTGGGCAGACAGCGTAACTACTGCCAGAGAATTACCCTGATGTACCAGGTATAACTGTGCTGGAGAACTTGAAAGCTACTTTAAAGTGGACGTGACTACAAAGCATTATCTGTCTTGTTGCTGTGACACGTGGCACTTTTTGTACAATTCCTTAGTTGAGGTGAGGTTGGAGAGGAGGAGAGACCCAGATGCAGTGTGGCCTTTTGAATTGTTATGTGAGGGTACAACAGAAGAGAGTTCATGACTTGTAGAATGGTTTTAGACAACTAAATTATTGAGCAAGTGTCTTTGATAATCCAAGCTTTCCTGTTCTGCAGCGTACAGCAATCCTGCCTCTCTCCATTTTGACAATAGAAGGTGTCTGGGGGTAAAAGAGACCCATCAATGATATTAGCTTAGTGAAAACAGAGCTTACATTTTAAATGCAATTTAAATTACAGCAGCAATATCATTCTCCTGGTTATGTTCAAAGGTGTTGTGATGTTATATGGGTTTATATATCTGCCAGGTAAGTAACAAAGCACACCGAAATGTGTAGGAAGGAGTGACAAATTCCTCTCTCAATTCTGAACTTCCTAAGTGATGTTCAGCTTCCACCTTTTGTTCAGATGCCTCAGCTGAAACTTTTAAAAGGAATTTGGGAGAACAAGGTCTCTGGGCTGCAATGAGTTTCAGTGGTGTGTGGGTACCTACTTGCTTCTTTGTGCCATGTGAAGGAACAGGTCCATGAGTAACGATGAACAGCTGTGCCTGGCTTGAGTGGATGGCTGCTGCCTGCTTAGATACTCTGACTGCTAAACTGTGGGCTGTCACTTAAACTTTTTTCCACCATGGGGTCATCTGAAGAATCCCTATCCTGTATAGGTTTTTCAGGTTACCTTGCGACCTCATTGAGACTTTTCCTTTGTCAAACCTGGGTTGAAACTGGTCAAGTTCAAAGTCATTTTGAGAGGAAGGTCACACACTCAGGCACGCACCCAGCAGAGTTGCAGAAGCTTCCTTTTTTATTTTAGGAAACTGTGCTAAAATGGTCTTTCTGTAAGACTGAGCTTGTAATACCAGACATAAGGGAAGACTATTTAGACCAGAGAAGACAAATATGGTTACAAGCCAGTTTAGTAAAAGTAGGGTGGCGAAATACTGAAAATGTTTTCTTTGCTGTATTATTCTGCTACAGTAAGAGCCTGAACGTTTTTTCTTCAGAGCATTACTGTTCTTCAGTTAGAGAAGGGCCCTGGGAACATGTACTACTTTGTTTTGTTAGAAGTGAAAAATCTATTAAAGCAGATTATTTCATTTCAGAGTGATTGAACCAATTCTGATTAAGTGAGAACAGACAAGATTCTTTTATGCAAATCTGAAGCAAAATCAAACAAACCCCAATATTTTAAATCTCTAAAAAGTTCATTTTATATGTGAATATGCTTTAGGGAACAGAGAATATAAATGTTGTTAATTATCTGGGCGAGATTACCATTTCTGATGTACTTTCTGGTTTTAGTCAGCAATAACTTTACAAGTGAGTGTTTTTGAGGGAGTGAGAACATCATGAGAGAGTATGATCATCTGGATTTCTCATTGTGCTTTTGTTTTTTTTGTTTTTCCTTTGGGCATTAATTAAACACCTGAAATTTTCATACCATATTGGAAGTTAGTCATTGAACCTTTCCAAATTAGCTCTGCATATTCAGTTTTGTACTGGACAGGTGTTCTGCTAGTATGAAACATGATGCAGTTATAATATGCCAGATCTACACACACAATTGTTTATGCCTTACTTGAGTGCTTAGCTGATGGTTTGTAGCAGTGCTGTTCACTGACTTGTACAGTGCTAATGGTATAATGTTAATTGTTTTGGACCCTCTTCTCTCATGCTTATCTTTCTTTTAAAGGATATCAATCAGAAGCTGCAAGAAGCCCTCAAAGAGGGACTTGCCAATAAAGGTAATGTTTCAAAGGCTATCGGAAATAACTTTCAAAAGGTAGAGAGTGGAGTGCAGATTTTATCCATTTTGAATAGCACCTCAATGTGTTCCTGTTCTTTTAAACACAGATACCTTTCAGTGTGAAGGCCAGAAGAGCTTAAAAAAAAATTTTTTTTGTGAATGGGGCTCATCTAGAGGGAGTGGGAGATAACTTGCCTGAACTAGGGGTATTTGGAAGAGATTTAAAAATGTGTTTAATTTTAATTAGTCTTTTATGGGTGAATCATTTATGGGTGAATTAGTCTTTTCTGTTGCTGAATCAGTTCCTCAGTTCCCCCAGTGTATGTGGCCAGGGCCAGGCATATTGCAGTTGCACAGAAGCATTGACACAGTGCCGTCAGTAACCCTCGCTTCAGACCTGAGGAGTGCCCTTATCTTCCAAGCATTTAACCAATACGAAATGGAGATTAGCGGCTATGCCAGCTGGCTGGTTAATTTGAGATTTATGGCCTTATCTCTTGTTTTGAGCGTCCATTAGAACTTCACTGACATTTGAGCGCAGACCTCCAGAGGCGGAAGGCTGACGTAGTGCATCACTGTGCCGGTGGTGTCAGCGTCTTGACCAACTCTGCAAGCCAGCGTTTGTGTGGCTCCCCTGACTTTACTGGTGTTCTACGTGGGACGCATCTGATGCGTTGCGGGGTTTTTTGGTTTATTTAAATGTATGTTTTGAAAACAATAGATTTTTCAAGTAGTGAGTAGGAGGTTGTTTCATCATGTACTGAAGCCAACATAAAAGCTCATTTATTTTCATGATAATTGGGCCAAGTTGTAAGATATTTGCCTTCTCTTTGCCTTCCTGATGATTTCTGAGTCATCGGGAGCTTGGAGGGGCAGTTAGTGTTGTCTGCCTGAAATATATAGGCAGACGACTTTTGTACCAGGATGAAAAGTCCTTACGTTAAAGCCTAGTTGGAATCGTTGCTTGGGGAGAGCACCTTTAACTTCAGGAGGGGCCATGGTGCAACGTAGCCCTTCAAACAGCTTTCTGAGTTACTGTGTTATGGTGTTATTATAGTAAAATGTTTTTAGAACTATTACAATGATTAAATTGTCAAATTCTCTGAACTCTGGCAGTTTTAATGCAGAGTTGAAATATTATTCTAATTCTTGGTAAGTGCTGCTTGTTTAAGCCCTTCAGCCTTGCAGGATGTACTGTGCATGTTAATCAAAGGGTGTCCTGTCTTTCCAGCTCTATCTATTAATGGAGCCTTTCTTTTTCTTGTGAGTTTTTTTTTTTATTTTATTAGAAAAGTAATAATGGGGGGCTGCAGATTGTACAGCGAGTTGAACGGGTTAATAATACCCAGTGAGGAACAAAGCAGTCAGTGTAGAGTGGTGCTGAAAATATTGTACTTACCGTTCACACACCAAGTACATTCTTTAGATGTTGACAGGTGCTATAGGACAGTGAAGCATTCCAAATTAGAGGGTATTTAACGAGGTGTAATAAAGCTTTGTGTACTTAGAATGACTCTAGCAATGAAAACTGATTGGTTTCTGAGCTAGCAAGTCATGTCTCAATTAGTGAACTGAAGCACAGCTTATCTTAGGTCTTATTGTCAAATACACAGATCTATAGTAACTGAGAGAACACTTAGAATTATGTTCAAGTAACGATCTTGATATAAATCTTGTCTGTGTGTGTGCTTCTTGAACAGTTAAAGGGTGGGTTCCATTGAGCAAAGTAGCTAGGATGGAAACACTGAGCTCTGAATTTTGCTGCTTCACGCAGGAAGAAGTCAATCTTTAATATACCGCATCTGTTCTTGCAAAAAGGTTAAACCTGAATCATGCAGTGCTTGTTTTACTACTACAGGTTTTACTACAACCGCATACTTGAAGCTGCAGAAGAGTCCACTGTATCCACTTGTCTGTCTGAAGAAACCTGGAGTATTGAGCCTTAGTAAAGAAAAAGGGCTAGAACACTTGACCATGGAATTTGGAAATGTATTTTAATAGGATGCTCAATTGTAACTGAGCTCTTAAGACCCATTAGCACATTCAGCCAGATGCTCATTGCTGTGAAATGACACTGAGCCCAACAGCTGTCGAGGTCCTAAAAAGGATCATACATATTATCTTTCATTCAGTAGCATTCAAAGAAATGTAAAAACATGGAAATGCATGACACTTTGGAAGAGAGATGTGATCCTTTTGGTCTAAGGCATAAATTGCCATCTACCTAATGGAAACTAAGAATGAATTTCACTCTGCCGTGTTATTCCATTTCTGTTTATGGCAAGAGGTTTTGTGCGCCTCCATCTAAAGCAGCTGGTACTGGTCGCTATAGGAAAAGGAATAAAAGACTGATTGGGTCAATTGCCTGATCCAGTATAGCAAGCTGTAATTGTTGTAGGTGGTTCTTTTGTAGTCCTCTGTATGTGGATGCATTTTTCTTTTTTTCCGTATCCTTGTTCTCCAGCA
Organism: Apteryx mantelli; assembly: GCF_036417845.1. Taxonomy (NCBI): domain Eukaryota; kingdom Metazoa; phylum Chordata; class Aves; order Apterygiformes; family Apterygidae; genus Apteryx; species Apteryx mantelli. Next base: position 2,777,237 of record NC_090002.1, on the reverse strand, counting down.
GTGGTTTGTAATATGCCTCAAGGGCTTAATAGTGTGGTCTTTACCTTCATGGCAAACCTGAAGTACTGTGAAGGGTTTTAGTGGTGCTTATATACATGAATTAAGAATCTTCCATAATGTGTGGGGCATTTACAATCAAGAAACCTAAAAGCACATCTAAATAAACAAGCAAGAAAAACCTACCTTTCTCTCTTACCTCTTCCTCCCCCCCCCCCCAGCTTGTTGTGTCTCAGGTCCTTCTTTTGAAATCTGATCACTTGTGATCAAATTTTCAGACAGTCTTACAGCTCAAAGATACCAAATGAAATAAGGAAATGGAGGGATTAGCCTGGAAGGAGCCTTGGACAGTGAGACTGCAAGACAGTGAGATATACCATTAATAACAGTAACTTGTTTCAGAGGAAATTAATTCTACAGTTATAACATGGGAGGGGAAAAAAATACATCAGTCATTTAAAAAAAAAAAAAAAAGAAGCCCTAATGATACTGGTCTATGCACACTTAGTATCTTTGTGAAATTTTTAATGCTTTTAATCTTGTAAAATCCATAGAAAAGAAACAGGATCATAGTTTGAGATCTGTCCGTGAGCATGTGGTCCACACCATGAAAAAAGTTGCAGATGTATTAATTGCAAATGGGAAAGGTGCCATATTGAGCTGGCTATCTTGAAGGATAAACAGATCTGTGAAGCCTGATTGTGAATAATAAATAAGCTTAGTTCAACATGTGTCAGTTTTGCTCTAAAACTTCTGGTTTCTTTGCACTGGTGCCTACACATTGTTTGGGGAGGGGAGGGATCTAGCAGGTTTTTGCACCTGTGTACTTCAGCAAGCAAATCTTTGACCCTGTATTTTTCCTGTGCATGATTTGTGTGAACTTTGCACTAGCGAGGAATTATTTGGATTTTCAGTTTTGCTAGGTAAGTTTCTTCTCTTTTTGTGATTTGTTGCTGCAACAATAAATTCTTCAAATTAGTGTGTCAGCCATCTCTCCTCAAAGTGCAAAATGCATTACCCTAATGCTGTTGGGTTTGACAGAAGATTCAGCCAAGAAATATCTTGTACAAATGCAGTATTTGCTGATATGAGGACTTGGTCTTGTTTTAATGGGCAAAGCTGTGCAAAGTTTTTTTCATTTAAGTTGGCACTACAAGAAATCACATGGTGCAGGGAATTTGTTGCAGACCTAAAGTTCAGACCGTGTTGATAAGTAAACTTTAATTAACTTTGGGTTTGGAAACTGTGCTTTGGACACTGCAAAACAAACCTAACGTAGATCAAAGTCATAGAAAATGTTTTCCAGACCTGGTTTACAAGTTCTGGTCTGCAGCACAAACCCAGCTGTGAGAGTCCTGTCTGTCCTCGTAAAACACATCCTATGATTGCTGCCTTTCATGCAGCACTTAGTTAATGTTTTCTGTTTCAGTTTTATTTCATCATCTCTTGTATATTGTGTGCAGTGTAGTAGTAAATAGGCTTAATTTCTTTTGTGTATTGGAAGAAGTTTAGTGTTTATGACTTTTACGTTTGTGTAATACATCTCATTAGATAAACTTGGGGTCACATCCAGATCTGACGTGATTCTTCTGGTTTCAACAGCACTATCCCTGTTCCCATGAAGTGGGACTTTCCCCCTAGCCAATACTGAGGTTTGTTACTGCAAATCTGGCAGTGACTACAAAAGATAACAGGTTCTTCTAAAATGTTTACTTTACCTGGATTTATTTTTGATAGCAGATGAGGTATTATTCAGAGGGAGGCAGGGATGTAGGAATTGCTCCTGGTTCATCTTATTATTCCATGTCTAGCAGCTGTTTTAATGGGTGTTGTCTGGCTAATATGGAGTCATCATTTGGTGGTATGAAGAACTCCACAGTGTTTCCTAAATGTGCCTATGCTTTAGCACTCAGGGGAAAAAAAAAAAAATCGTGTAGATTATCTGAATGAGGGAAGAATATGATGATTCACATTGTGTTTCCTTACATGGTAGTAGTTATGAATTTAGGAAACCACTTCATTCAAATTCAGTAAAAAGTGTTCAGTCAACTGCTCGAATGCCATGATAATAGGTATGACAGATGGGTAGACCTATCAAATTAATTAAATTAAAACTAACAAATTAATTTCAGTTACTAAGGTTGTGTCGTGTGTCACTTGATAATCATATAGTTATACATTGCATAGATGTAAGGTGCCACTGAACTAGCATGTTAAACTACCATCTACATATCATTTTAAACTTCTAATATCTTCCAGCAGAATCCTGATATGTTTTCCACTAGCCAGTTCTCCAAGTTTTTCTGTGGGCCTCAGGGAAGTTGTTTGTGTGTTACTTGCTCAGATTCTGGTCTTTAGAGTTGTCAGTTTAGGCTAGGCATTTTTTTTCTTTTTCCTTTTTCCTTTTTTCTTTTTTTCTTCTTCTCTCTTGTAGTGATAAATAGCAAACTCAAACATGAACTCCAGTTATAAAGGGGACGCAATATTTAACAGTATCTCAGTGTGGCTTCCTCCTCCTGTTGGTCCCCCAGTGCTCTTCTATTTCTGCAGGACTGTAACCAGCTCTACTAGCGCTTTTCACTAGCAGTGAAAAACTGCTGAACTCATCACAAGTTGAAAAAAAGGAAAGGTTGTTATTGCTAAGAGAAAGAGGTTGTTTTTTTTAGAAACAGAACAATGAGTACTAGTTGGAACAAAAGCACTAAGCTCTTCCTACCTGTCTTTTTTCCGCCATCATTTCGTATAGGTGGACTTGCAGCTCTCTGGATAATCGTACCCAGAAACAGAGCTGGGGGTGGGGAATAGCTGGATCTGTAATTTTTCATAAACTTCAGTCCTGTAAGATGTTTGGAGAGAGAGAGAGAGGAAGAAATGCAGCTTTCTGAAGTGGATGAAGTGTGTAGCGCTGGGTAGCGTTATCAAGGGACGTTGCCGTGAGGTTGTTTCCTAGTGTTTGGATTTTGGAGTCTGTATTTCAGGTGCTGGAAAGTAAACTCATGGATGAAAATGGTAGCAAAGGATTTGTTCAGAGCCAGAAAAGTATAGAAAACCAGCGGCAGATGAAGGTTCTCAGAAGTATATTACACATTATACAAGGTATTCAGAGTGTCCAGGGGATGGTATGAGGTATTTTCTGAAGACTTTAGTAACTTTGGGAAGTGTGAGCACCTAATTTAGGCACCTAAGTTAGTCAAAGATGGACAGTGTGAATATACTCGTAAAGGATGGATTCTAGCTTGGTCTGTCCTTCAGCTAAAGGGATTATGGAGCAGGAAGAAGAAAGAATTGTCCTTTTAGAGTCTTATTGACGTTATCTAGGCTTTGAATCCACACATGCAGGAAGGGCTGAAATGAAATTGCCTGTTTGCTGCCTCATGGAGGGAGAGAAGCAGGTAGTGAGGGGTCTCTTGTCTCCATTTTCAAGCCAAAGGGTTCGAGGCAGTACACTGCAGGCAGCAGTTTGTTGCTGGTGTAAGTCAGTGTTTCATTACCTTTCCAGCACTTGTGGAGCAAGGAGGAAGCAGGAGGGGAAATGATCCTTGGCAGAAGTTTGACTAATGATTTCTCCCCGTTTCTTCTGTTTTTAATGTGGGTAAGTTTCCTTTCCCATGCCTCGCTCGAAGCATTGTCGAATTCATAATTCGTACATGAAACGAATCCTGCAAACCAGGCAGTACTTAAATGAACAGGGTAGAATTTGAAAAATCTGAAGAAGAAAAAATCTTAAATGGTTTCCCCCAATAGACTGGAATCACCATAATGACTGAGCAGATTTTAATAAACCTTTCCAAAATAATGTCTTTTGGTTCTTACTTAGCATGAAAAAGTACTGGACTACATAATCTGAGGAAATGAAAAATGAGTAAAGGGAGGTGGCAGGATAAGAAAGGCTGTCTTAGTGTTAGCTCCCTGTAGTGAACAGTGTTGTGATACAGCACCAGAATGGATCACAAATCTCATTGACAGTACGCCAATGAGAAGAAAGAAAATGCTTAGGAAGAATGAGTGAGTTTGTGTGCATTTTTTATTTATTGTAGAAATATCCTCTCACATTAGCATATTTTCATAAAGAAAATACAGCATCAACCATAAACTCTTTAAAAATAATGACTACTTCTTATTCCAAGCTTTGCCTTAGTAATGCACTACTAAGTAAATGTATGCCTTTTGGTTAAGGTCTGAAAACAATTTCCTACAATTCAGAAGACAAACTGAGGCTTTTTGGTAATTCATGATGAGCATTTTTTGTTGTTGTTTTGAAGATTATCAAGGAACTAACTAAATAATCTTTTGAAGGCTGTAGATGAGAAAGCTGTCTTGAGTAACTTGAAATCCATAGCCTTTAGCGTTATGACTCTTTTTGAGCGTAGCCTTGATTACCTTTAATTTTTCAGTTTGTCTAAATGTTACCTTTGGTTCCTGTTAACTTTATCAAAATTATTGTGGGAGTGAAAACTTTCATGGAAGATCAATGAGATGAGAAACAGATTTTAGAACTGGACAAAATTAACATGAAATTCCCTTTCTGTTTTAAAAAGTTTAAGTTAAGAGAGCAGATGCTTTCTCTTGGAGAGACTGGAGAGTAAAACGGTGCAAGTGCCTGGGGACTGTGGTCACCCTGCCAAGGTTTTTGGTGAAAAGCAAAAATGTTTATCAGAGAGGATTTTTATGTTTCAGATTTCAGCACAGAGTGATATGTGCTCCTTCAGGAAAAGAGATGGATGTGGGCTATATTCTCCCCCATCCCCTTCCTTCCATGTATTATAGATACTTTTGTGCAAAACTCCAGGTATGATATGCACTTCTGTATGGAAAATTCTATATCCATGTTTCAAAAAGATAGGTCAAATGCAAGAGCATATGCAATGTAATAAAGTATAGATTATATTCTAGCTCTGCAAATGAACTGTATGTTCAAATATACAGGCTGTCTGGGATTTAACAAGAGATGTAAAGTAGAATTAATCCAAGAGTGTTGCCACCTGTTGCCAGGCTATCGCTGTACTGATGACGCGAAGTGACACCTCCTCTGTGCAGGAAGTTAATTTTATGAGCGTCTATGAGACAGCCTTTCTGTATGCCAGGCTCTATGTAATGCTTCTAGGAGAAAACTATACATGAGTTAGCACTCAAGCTGTTCTAACGCGAGATATGATTGCGCTTCTGGAGACTAATCTGTTGCTTCTTTCCTTTTGACTTTGCTTTGGTGACAGCCAAGGGCCGGCAGTGTTTGCTTGCTAAAGAGATAATGGTAGACTGATGAAAGAAGACAACTCTGCTCCCTGAGTGATGTGCAGATGTTAGTCACTAATGTCTTAAAAGTCACAATTACTGTGGGTGTAATTTTGGCCATGCTGTTTGGAGCTTTTTCCTCACAAGCAAAGGAATTGCATTAAATATTTCACTGTTTTTCAGGAAAATGGAATTAGATTGGGAAAGGTGTTGTTGTTGATGATGCTTTGGAGAGAGAGAAAGACAGGATTTTACTGCCCTTGGATTGCGTTCTGCTGGGCTACAGTTACTTCTGTCATTACTTTAGATGAGATGAAAGTCAATGTAAAGACTCCCATGGACTCCTGTTTCTGAGCAGTGGACCTGTGACTAGGAATATGAAGAAAGCCAAGTGATCAAGACTTACCAAGCAGCACAGAGTAAAAGGAAAGGCAAACAAAAATTTACAGTAGACACAAAGCTTCATATAAAACTCCATATAGCTGTAAAATATGTTTTTAAATTTATTAGAGACTTTTCTCTTTAAGGTTAGTTTTTCTTATTTTGTCAGATAGGCAAAAGCAACAGATTTTCCTTGGCTATCTTTTGCTAGCTGGTCATTGTCAGTGTAACCAGTATCTGAGATCCCTGCACTGTGACCTGGCGTTCATCAGAGCAACGGACATGTTGTTGAAATGATAAGCCTAAAAGCTTGAGGGTAAATTAGCAGAACTTCCTGTAATCATTGAGCTTTTCTTCACATCAGATGTTCTGGTCCTTATGTATTTTGAATAATAAGAGTATAGTATGCTTTTTCAGTAATCCCTTTTGCTACATATGTACAAAAAGAGAAATCCATACACATGCTCATCCCATGTAATTACATATATATATGCGTGCACACACACACACACACACACACAGAGAAGGAGAGAAATCCAAAGTAGAATCAAGAAAATACTGAACTAGATGAATTGTAGGGCTTGTTTTCTTGCCAAACAGCAGTGTTCTTTGAAGCATGAATAAGAATTAATGCTACCAAGATCAACAATTAACCCCTGGACAATTGGAGTGATGGAGGTTAGGAGGTGACATGGGTGGTTCCAAAGTGCTGCTTCCAGACTGTTCAACACCATTTTGGTTTTTGAGGAAAAGTGGAATGTTAGAAGGAGAGGAAAAAACCTATCTTACTGTTCAGAGCTGGTAGTACAGAATTGCCTTTCGATTTTATTTTCATGGGAACATATGTTTCATACTTGATAGTGAACTTTTTCCCTAAACCTTTGTTTCCCAGGATAATTAGAAGTTTGAAAAATCAATGCGAAGGAAACAGCTATGTGGGGTTGGAATAAAACCTTGACACACTAGGCCACAATTCATCCTTTAGAACATTAAACAGGGGATCGCACCAGAAAAGAATGGTCAGTAAAGCGTGGGGAGAAAGGACAGGAATTTGGAAACTGCTGAAGTTGCTTTCATTTCATTTTGGGCACGGGGGAAAAATCTGAATGAGAAGTTGATGGTAGAGGTTTTGATCTTGTTGTCATTGAAATCGATAGAAATATTGCCGTTGTTTCTAGAGGAAACGGATGTAGCCTCACTATTTAAGATTCAGTGCTTCTCCATTGGTATAGACTAATTCACTGACACTTAGAAAAGGTTAGGTTAGGGTTAGGTTAGGTTAGGGTTTGTTCCTTGGGAACGGATTTGTTCGGTATGACTTTTGAGACAGAATCACAGAATAGCTGAGGTTAGAAGGGACCTCTGGAGATTGTCCAGTCCCCCCCCGCCGTGCTCAGAGCAGGGTCACCTAGAGCAGGCTGCCAAAGACCATGCGCACTTGCATTTTGATTATCTCCAAGAATGGAGACTCCACAACCTTTCTGAGCAAGCTCTTCCACCAGCTGCCCTCACAGTAGGTTCTTTTTCGTTATGCTTAAGTGGAGTTTCCTGTGTTTCAGTTTGTGCCCATTGCCTCTTATCCTGTCACTGGGCTCCACTGAGAGTCTGGCCCTGTCGTTTTTACTGCCTCCCATCAGGTATTTGTACACATTAATACACTCGTTGCCCTTCCCCCCACCCCCGAGCCTTCTCTTCTCCAGGCTGAACAGTCCCAGTTCTCTCAGCCCCTCCTCATATGAGAGATGCTCCAGTTGCTTAATCATCTTTGCTGGACTCACTCCAGTATGTCCATGTCTCTCTTGTACCAGGGCACCCAGACCTAGACCCAGCACTCCAGGTGTGGTCTCACCGCTGCTGAGTAGAGGGGAAGGATCACCTCCCTGGACCTGCTGGCAATGATCTTCCTAGTGCAGCCCAGGAGGCTGTTGGCCGCCTTTGCTGTGAGGGCACATTGCTGGGCCATGGTCAACTTGTTGTCCACCAACCAGGACGCTCAGGTCCTTCTCTGCAGAGCTGCTTTCCAGTCTGTTGGCCCCCAGCCTGTTTTGATACATGGGATTGTTGCTGCCCAAATACAGCACTTGGCATTTCCCTTTGCTGAACTTCATGAGGTTCCTTTCTGCACATTTCTCCAGCCTGTTGTGATCCCTCTAAGTGGCAGCCCAACCCTTTGGAGTATCAACCACTCCCACCAGTTCATGATGCCCTTTCATCAGGTATCAGGGTGGTTCAAGTGCCCCATGTGTCCCAGGGCCTGCAAACATGAGGCTTCCTCCAGTTGTCTGAAGAAGGCCTCATCTACTTCTTCCTGATCTGGCAGTCTGTAGCAGACACCCACCCACAAAGACTTTTTGCAGACTCTGCAAGTTGTACCTCAAATTTGTTTAGGAAATGCGAATTCATGCTGGTTGCCTTCCTTTTCATGGACTAAATTTGATGTGACATCAACACACAGGCTGTCGCTGTTCTTCTGATGTAATCTGAGGGATGAAATAAAAGATAATTGCTTAAAATTTTGGTTAAAGTTTAGGAAGTGACACTATCTCAGTTGGTATGTGAGAAGGTGAGAGAAGAGGAGGAAGGTGCTGACTAGTTCAGTAGTTGAAATGGTTAAGTAATTTTCTAAAAATCCAGTAGGTACATGAAAATGAGAGAGTTTTCGATTTTATTTGAATCTCTGAGGAATATAATGTGAAAGCCTCTTCAGGTTCTACTGCCTGGCCAGAGACTGCAGTGAGTTTAATAAAAGCCACAGCTAAATTTACCAGGATGAATTGCTGCTTCATGCATGAAATAGATGCTCTAGTCTTGTGCTGGTGATTTGGTGATGTCTTGGTGATGACCTTTAAAACTGTGGAACCAACATGCAAAATTTTTAGTGGATTATTCACTTGATCACTTTTTGGTACCCCCTGGACTCTTATATGATTGATAAATATCATTTAAGAAACCCTCAAAAATAAGATATGAGAGATTTAAAGAATTGTGCTTTTCACAACAATAATACTTCCCTTTTCCCCGAGAGATGTTTAAGAAGCTAGTCTAACAGCAGTTTATGCTGCAAAAGATGTTGGTAGCTCACTGTAATCCGGTTCCATATGAAATTCCTGGTGTTATTCTTTAAATCTCTCATGGGGCTTGACTTAAATGATGTGCCTATTGTCCCTCTCTCTGTGTGCGGTGCTTTGTTACCCACTGCAGTGTCTGGGCTAATCTCTTGACAGGCCTTTGCTTGAAAGCCCAGGCGGGGAGAGAGAAGTCGCTGTATTTTTTTCAGGGCTAGATCACCTAAGGGATGCCCTGTTCCAGTGCCTAAGGGAGTCTTCAACGCCAGCCTCTGTACCTAGGCTTCCCCTTTAACTTATGGTGAGAATAAAGCGTTTAGGAGTGGGATTAGTAAAGGCTAGGAAACTGAGCAGAGAAGCCAACAGGAGGCCGAGGGGAGAAGTACATCAGGGGCATCACCTCTTAAAGGTAATAGGTCAGCTGTGGTATGGATGTTAACTCTCCCCTGGAGAGAAAATGCCTAATGACACAGAGATGAGGGATTTCTGTTGGTACAGAAGAGACTTGGGTTTGAGTCGGGCGCTGTGGAGATTTGAAAATACTTGTGCTGTTTCCGAAGTGGCTATCTTAAATGCAGCGTTATGTGAACACAGACAGCCGGTTCCTGCTGAAAATCTCATTTTGGTAATCTTGAATAGATGGAATGAACTGTCAGTGTCCATTAGATGCTGGAGACAAGCAGTGCGTATTTGAGAGTCTTGCCAGAGTAAAGAGCAGCTCAGCTGGTGAATAGCTCAGCTGCATCAGGCTTTGCAGGAGCAGGGTGAGGGGTGTCTTATGTGCCTCCTTGTGGAAACGCCGGTGTCTACAGGACTTTGGGAATCCGCAGAGTTAGGCAACGTATAGTAAAGACTTTGACAGTCTCACTAGCACCTAAATGCTGGACGTAAGTGACTACTTGCTCTTTCAGATTCTTAGTGGTTTTGGTTCTGACCCTATAGGGATCAGGTGATCCTACAATTTTGCTTTGTTCAGAGGTTATTGCATAATCCACACTTATACATAGGCTCTCATGCAGTTTCAGAATGGCAGAAGGTTCAGCAGTGTCTTAGCTAACTGAAGCAAAGACTCAGTGTAGAAAAGGAGAATTTAATTCCTAATAGGAAGTGTTCTTTAGTTCTTTAGAGCTTTAGTTTTGCCGCATTTAAGTGACAAGCATGTTAGAAATGTATATGTGCCTAGGTTTTTATTGAAGTATTGTTTTTTCTTTATTTACGTGTGTTCTGTATAGTGTCTTCAAAATGCAGTTTGTCCCTATCTAACTAGCAGGTGGAATCTGAGAGCAGATCATCTGCTCACTTGGGCCTTCCCATGCTGCTGTACTTTAGCAAGCGAGGCTGTTCTTGGCATTTGTAAGCTAAGCGTGGTCAGTCTGGGTTATTGCTTGGATGTATAACCTCTGCAGAGGACACAGGTGTCCTAGGAAGTGATGGAAGAAAACATCATCTTTCCTTTGAGTCAATCATAAATCCTGTTAGAGTAAAGTCTGAAAGATTAAGCTAAGATTCTTTCGACTTGTTATTTAAAGTCCCAAAGACCAAGAGCAGTGACATTTTTCCAAGGCTCTCTGCTAACATAGCTGATGCATTTTGCTTCACGTGCATTTCTCCTGTTGTTTTGGCTGAAAATATTACCGTTCACTTCTTGTCGGGAACTGTTGCATAATACTGTTGTGTGCTTCTGAACAAATACAGCCTTTTATGCCGATCTGCTTCAAGTCCTGAAGCAGACTCACTTTCTCTTCTCTCATAGTAGTAACTATTTATTCTCTTTATCAAAACCGTCTTTGGTCTTATATGATCTCTTTGCCCCTTTTTGTTCATTCCCAGTTCCCTGCCAGCCTTCAGTATTTGATTTTTGGAAGTTCAAATAGATCTAATCATAAGCAAAAATACCTGCTGAGAGTGGAAATAGTCTGAGACTGTGTCTGGAAGAGATCATTCCCTTTGTGGGAAAAACTCTTCTTTGTCCTGTTGTTGGAAATGCTGTTTCCTCTCTGACTATGTGTCTTCAAAAAAAATCTGTGTTAAAGCATTTCAAAATATCTGAGCTGGATTTCTGCTTATCCTGGCTGGTGAAGTCAATATGTACCTGGTGACTATGCAATTGCCCCTACTCTGATTCCCTGAGAACCACCCGCTGCAGTGCCCTGTGACTCCCAGCTGCTCACAAGTGATCCTGTAAATTACAGGTTTCAATCCCTGTAGTGCAACAAACCAGAGAATATTCTGCCGGGTAAAAAAGGATCGTGATTATTCTTTACGCATCTCCCTTTTTTTCAATGTCATGTTGTATTTATCAGAACGAACAGCATTTGGACTCTCATAGTTGCATCTGGCTTGACTGTCTGATGAACAAGCGTAGTTATGAAAGAGACGGTTTCTTTAAGGGGCTGTTGGCATCCCAGTCTTCACCACTGGAAAAAGTTGTAAAACAAATGAGTGAATGTTGATGGTGCAGTAAACATGGGTGTGTGTTAAAAGACTAAGCTTAAGCTCAGTGTAGTCATAAAGCAATGATTTCAAATTATTGACTTCTGGAATGTGAAGTCATGAAGCTTCAGTTATGGAAAAATCTTTTTATATTAAAGAAATGCATCTTAGGTCACAAATAGTTTCCTTTGTCTTTCTCAACAGCCAGACCTCTGTGGGTTCTTCGCCAGCTCTCCGAAATGATCCTAATTCAGCAATATTAGTACTGGATTGTACTGTCTGGTCATAGTGGGGAAAAAGTTGGCCAAAATCAAGATCCAGTTTCTGCTGTTCCCTCTGCTATAGCCTTCCTGCATTGCCTGTAGATGTTCTGCGTTACCTGTCAGGCTGCTCAAGGCACAAACTCTTTCAGGACCGCTCAACATTGGCTTTGTTGTCAATGGTGGAATATGTTCTACTGCCTGCTTTTGTAAATACTACTGCAGTTTCTCTTCTGTCTCCATGGTGTACTCCTGTCTTCCTTTACAATGTGAGTAATAATTGTAAATAAATAATAGAACCTTTTATTATTATGTATAGTAGTGAACATTTTGCTGAATCTAGTCATAGGCTTTAAGCCTATGGCCATTTACAGTACATTAGGGTTGCTAATGGAAGAGACACTAAGATTTGTTACTATGCTTTAGATAGGATCCTGTGATCACTCCAGCAAAGTCTAGTTAGAGGATAATCAAACTAGCACTCTTTTGCAGGAAGTGTTAGATGCAACAGATCTAACAGATGGCAGGTTGGGCTTAATTTTTATTTGAAGACATGAAAGATGCAGTGCCTTTCAGGGCTGGTAAAAGTGCTGCTTCTCTGGAAGTTTTAGCAAAATTAAAATGGTTCTACAGGCCAAGCAGGTAGAAAAGTTTAAAAAAAAAAAAAAAAAAGCCTCTGGCCAAGAACAGAATGTGCATCCCAAATGTTACTTTTTCAAATGTAAATAATTCTTACAATTCCAACTTCTGAAAAGCTGAAAGTGCTGTCAGACAGCATGGAATGAGAGAGCATCTCAAAACATAGGGGATAAAACCTTGGAATAGAAAACAATGAAGGACTAATGGCTTGATCTTTTGTTGCCTGCTATACCAGAGAAAGGAGTGTTGACTGGGGCCATGTGTTGCATCATATGAAGTGCTGTATTGCCAAAAAGTACAGGCCTGCTTCCAGCCTCTGACTCTGGCAATTCAGACAACTTGAGTATTACACTTCTACTTGGTGGTCTCAGTTGAATCCTGAAAAAATTCTTTCCCTTAGATACTTGCAGAAGCTTTATGCTTGCATCCAAAGGCAGCATTTAGTTTTGATGCATGCTTTAAGATATATTGCACTTTATGTCGAATACGTACTTTGTTCTATATGATTTGCTTTAGTGTTTCCTGGTTGAATAGAGAAGGGAATGGCAAAAATGTGGTGGAGAAAGAAAGTACTTAGGATGTGTTGTCGTCAGAAATGGTGCATTCAGCAAAGTCATGTGAGAAGAAAGCAGCCCTAAAACTTTTCCCTAGGGAGCTAGAAGACGAAGCTCGGAATAATTGTGCCTTACCTGGTCTGGTCTGTGCTTTCACCTGGCCTGTGGAAAGTTATCACAGCTTTGTCTTTCCCTGGTTGTTACTAGATCATTGCTGAAAGCAACAGCAGAGATACAGAAAGCGATATTGCTCAGCTGACTGTATCGAGATGTCTCAATATTTGGAAGCCATGCTGTGTCATGTTGATGAATGGTTCCATTCTCCCATTGCTACAGAGGACAGGGAGAAGAGTTGCAGAATATGTCAGGGTAGTTCATTATCTTCAGAGAATGTATTGGCCTGAAAAGACTTGGCTACCTTACAATCACTGGTTATTTATTCCTGAACACGGATCGCTAGGCCCTGGATCCTTACAGTAGAAGGTCCATGCCTCCCGCGTCCTTTGTTACTGACAGAAAAGAGCTTATGAGCATTCTTGAGATTAATGTTTCCTGATCATTCTCAGGAACAGAGCAGAGGACTGCATCACCCTGCTTGGTATGAGAGGAAAGGAAAGGTTAAATGTGAGGTGCCAGTTACAAGCTGCCTATTCTACTCAAATATTGTACTAGTTGTGAGTTTTCATTGTAAAGAGAAGTGAACTGTCTGGAGGAATCAAGTAGCCTGGAAAATGGGCCTCTTCTGATTCAGTGATATCAGGGTGGAATCGTAAGAACACAGAGTAGTTTAGTCTTGGTGGAACCTTTGGAGGTTTCTAGTCCAACCTCCTGCTGAAAGCAGGACCAGCTTAGGTCAGGGTGCTCAGGGCCTCGTGCAGTTGCGCTCCGAGTATCTCCAAGGGTGGAGATTGCATGCCTCTCTGGGTAACCTGGCCAAGCATTTGATCACCCTCACTGTGAATTTTGTTTCCTAATAGCTCATCAGAATTTCCCTTGATGCACCTTGTGCTCGGAACCTTTTATTCTTTCCCCGTGCATCTGAGAGGAGTCTGACTCCATCTTCTGCCTAACCACCTGTTAGGTAGTCATAGACAGCAGTAAGACCCCCTTCGCCTTCTCTTCTGCAGACTGAACAACCCCGCTTCCTTCATATGCCATGTGTTCCAGCCCCGTGACCATTCTGGTGGCCCTCCCTGGATTCGCTCCAGTTTGTCAATGTCTGTCTTGTATTGGAAGTCCAAAACAAAGGAGGACCAAATCCATTAGTGTGGATGAAGTCGCATTGTCTCTACACCTGCTTAGGCTGACACGCAGTTTAGAGGAAGCATTGGTTCTTCTTGATCTAGAAAGAAAAAAAATCAGAGCTCTTGCAAAGAAAGCACCCCAAAACATTTGACTGATTAATATGAGTTAAGTAAGGCAATTGATTTGATGGGATATTTCTTTTCTTGCTTTCTTTTTTTCCATTTTCTTAGAGAAACTGAAACAAAATCCTTTTCCAGATCTGAGATTTCCTAGGCAAGCAATGTCAGCAGGAATCATAAAAGCCTGAGAAGAGCAGGAGAATAAAGAAAAAGTGCAAGATCTAGTTGATGCTCAGTATTCCTTACACACAATGCAATGACTAGTTAAAATGATGAGAAGATTTCTAGTCAAGCTTTAAGGAAGTTGTAGTGTGATCAAGAAGAGGGGAGAAAACTGGGAAGCACTGGGAGCAGTGATGGTGATGTTTGTTTAGACAGAAGACATTAATAGCAGGTATTCTGAAAGTAAATAGCAGTTGCAGAATGCCAGTGCTTTAATAATCTACTCCTTGAAATTCCTACTGTGGCTGGTTTGAGTTATGCTAAATGTGCAGGACCTAGAAACACATCCTGTGTTGAAGTGTAGAAAGATCAGTGTTGTCTTCAGAAGTCAAATTCTCCTGCTGAGTACCCTCAGTCCGTGTGGATTAGTCAGGGAAAGGCGTTCAATCCCAGTAACTCAATAATTGCTGCAATGCCAGATGCTGACTGACACGGCCTGATACTGAGCTTTAGTGATGTTCTGAATGTCATGTCAGAAGGAATAGATCGCAAGGAAAGTGTCTGGGAATATGTTGCAGTGCAAATAGTCGTAGTGTTTGTAGTATTTCTGGAATCTTTTCTCTTGCCTAGGGAGTATCTTGATGAAATCAAGACAGACTTGACTATGTTTAACATTTTGGAGAAAGAAGGCAATAATGATATTTTTCTTAAGGTCAGTTCTCATCTCAGAACCATTTCTTCATTTCTCCTTTTTCCAGTAAGAGGTGGCTCTGATTGCAGGAGATCATTTAATCCAATTTAGTAATAGCCAGAAAAGAGAGGCTTTTTGGTTACTTATTAATACATCTTTCTTGCTGTTTTCCTTTTTTCCCTATTCTTCATGAAAGAGTTTTAAAAATGTAAAGACATTGTAGTGAGGAGGGAAGAAAATGATGAGCCATGATGTATGCAGAGCTAGATACAGCATTGAGGTAACTCTTCTGTCATTGCAGTGAATAGTATACCTCCCTTAACCTCAGGCTAAGCACAGACCACTACGGAGCTGCTTTTTTTTTGGGGGGGGGGGGGGGGAATTCCGTGTACCTAACATGGACTTGCTTGAATATGAATATGACTGCAGGCCTACCTCGGAGATATTGTGGGTTTGGTTCCAGACCACTGCCATAAAGCAAATATCGCAATATTTCTAATGCTTTTTTTAACCACTTCATTCTGTTGCCACGGCACCTGGTATTCATGGCTGGCTCCAAACTCTTGCTCGTCTACCTCATCTGTAGAAGCCTATGCAAAAAGGTATTTGTACATGTTGACCAATTCAGTCATCTCTTAGCTGTTCTGCAAGTGCTTAATGACACGTCCAAACGTATAGTTTGGAGGGTGTCCCAACAGTGCTGTAGCTTTTAACGCTCCCTCCTTAATGAGCTGACAGCCTGCAAAGGGCCACGTGTGTATTTTATAGTCTGCACAACGAAGGCCTGATAGCAAATGCAAGCTGATCGATGCTGCAGAAGGACTTCAAAAATAAGGTGAATTAAATTGTGAACAGAGTTTTCTGATTTTGAACATTCTGCTTTGGGGTTCAAAGATAAGGAAATTAAGCTCCAAACCCTACTTCATGGGTAACTTTAGTTATAAGCGAACAGCTCCCTTGGGATCTTTTTAGCCTGACTTGAAAATCTAGCTTGATGGTTCCTGATAGATAGTCTGTCTCCTGGCCTTTTCTGAGGCTTTATGAAGAAATGTAAGCTGCATGTGAAGTTGCAAGAAGAGTAAGCTGTATTTCACTTTTACAGGGATTTTTATCAGCTGCTATTTTTATTCGTCTTATAATTTAACACCATTAATTTTCAGTATTGTGCCTTAAAGGTTTAAAACTAAAGCTCACTAGAAGACAGCAGGCTTTCCAGCATCTCCTAGGAATGATAAAGGAAAACTTTAGACAAGGCAAGAAGCATCTCTGTTGGGTTAAAATAGGACATCCAACATTTTACAGATAATGGGATAGGTGGGTTGCTAGAAACCTCTCTCAACCGAGGGGACATCTGAGCAGAAAAATACTGTCTCTGTGAAAGCTGTTTTGTGCTATACAGCACAGAAACACAGCTTACCTTCTCCTAGGTGGTCTGCAGGCAGCCAAAATCTGCGGTTACCTAGAGGAGAAGGTACTGGCAAGATAGAACTGTTTTCTGATTCAGCAGGGCCCCCGTCCTTGTCCTGTGGAGCTTCTGATGGTTCCTGCAGCAGAAGACTGACTAGGAGGGCTGTGCGATGCCGCTGGTGTGAGCTGGCTCGGCGACTGAGCCCTCCGGGGTGCAATGGCAGCCAGGCTGGCAGGAGGGCTTAGAGCTCTGCACGTATGGATGTAGCTCAGCCTTCCTGGGTATCCTGACGGGAAGTTATCTGTTCCCTTCAAAACAGGGGAAGGCACGATGCAGACACTGTAGCAGGGTAAAACAGCAGGACCCATCTCTTAGTTAGAACTGCCTCTATGTTACTCTGCCTTTGGTTTACACCTGAAAGTGTGTGTAGCACAGGTGGCTACCTGAACTTTCATGCCCTTGCTGTCAGGATGGTCCTTACTCTCATTTTGGACCATGTTAGGTCAAAGGAAAGGAGACCTGGTCAATGTGAATGTAAGGCATTTACCTCCTTTTTCTTTAAGTTCCTCATTCTGCCTTCTGATCGTCACTAGTAAGGCTGGCCTGGGGACTGGAAGAGCAGGTCTCCCACCTGGCACCTGCGTATGCTCCCTCCGGTCGCTGGTTCTTGCTGTACCAGTTCTGTGGACTGTCAGCAGGAACAACTGGTGTAATATCTACAAATTCCAGCAGAGAAGACCCCACTACCACCAAAGTACTGACCTCGCAGGTGAGTGTGAAGTACTTGATTCCTCGCTGGCACTGGCTCTTAGTGACCGGTTGCCTTTTGGGACCTTGACTATAAAACTGCAAAGAGCACCTGAGGAGGAATACTACTCCTTGCCTGGATTCGACCAGTGTCTGTCACCTGGAGATCAGGTGTTTGTACTGTAAGTGCCCATGCAGAAAGTGCTGCTCTTTTGTTTGGGGCGCTTTAGTACAATACTGAACCCTCTGTTACCTCTGGTGAAAAACTTGACCTTTGTTGGAATTAATTTTTCTTAGTTCAGCTCTAAGCCCCTGCTGCATGCCGTTTCACTCTGCCTCTGGATAGCTCTTGCCATGTGTCTGTGGGTTTCTGAACAAGAGGAATGAAAGGAGCGTGAAGCAGGTGATGAGATTAAATTGACTACCGAACAGGACTGGAACCAAAAATGTTAAACTCTTGCTCTGCCTCCAGTTGCCCTTTTACCGAATAAGAAAAGCTGTCTTTAGATCAATGGTGGGCACCTGAAAAGAGAATGACATGTGAAAGAGAACAGAGGGAACCTCTGCAGAATTCACAGTGAAGGTGTGAGTACAGCAAGTAAAAGCCAGTGGAAAAGTAGCAATTGAACAAAGATTGCCCCTGGAGGAAGTCTCAAATATTTGTCCTTCTGTCTCTTTTTAGAAAAAAGATTCAAATGCCTTTAGGAGTAAAAACACATTGTGGATAGTGTTTGCTTAATATGTGAGTCATGCCTGGAAAAATTCCACAGCAGAACAAATTTATTCATGATCAGCTTGCTTGAATATAATTTTTCTGCAAAAATTTGATGCAAAGTCATCATATTGTATCAAGCAACATATTGAAAAACATTTCATCTTGGGATTTGTCTTGCTAGTGCTAGTTAACCCTCTTCCATTTTTAATGACGTACATGATACTTTCATTGGTGGTGTGAATTGCTTGCTCATGGGGAAGCTGTGGATACCCCTGTTACCTAGAGCGTTATATGTTAATGTTGTTTTCTTTCTGTGAGAAGCTAGGGTTGACAGTGTTGGATCAATGACTCTAGCTAGCTAGTTACATGTTGGAGCTTGATGATAGGAGAAATGGTTAACACCAGATGCCATACACTAGACATGTTTAACAAGATGACTGATATGAATCATTTACACGTTCGCATTAATTTAAAATCTTGAAATTCGGTGCACTTGTTTCTTATAGGATATCAAGTGTGGGAAATGATTGCATCTTTAATGTTTTCATCACAGTTCAGTGATAGATCACTAAAAATACCAAGGATACAACTTGTCTTCAGAGCGATAAATTCTGTATACGGTAGTGAACTTAAACTACTGTAGTAGCTTAAATGGGAGTTGTATTGTTCCAAGCCTGCACATCCTGTAAAGAGTGATGGAAACCTGTGCCTAAGAAAGGTATTATGCAGGCTAGGGAGAGAGGCTGGCATTTATTTGGATTCTTGAGACTAAAGAGCTCAAGGCCACGATATGTGGCCTGAATATGACAGCCATACTGTCCAGGTAGGATAATTTTAACAGGGATGTGAAATAACTAAGATACTTTTCATAGCTCTAAAGTCATGGCATCATCAATACTGCTATTGAACCTGGGCATTCCAGCTGAATGAGGTCATATTCTCGTGTGGCATTGGTTAGAAAACGTGAAGGCGATGCTAGCTTGCGTGGGACCTTGAATGCTATGGAGAATATGATAATACATGTATATTCTGTATAAGTCTTATCTTAAATAGTATGTCAAGTTCTGGTCATCTCCGTCTCATGAAAAAGATTCACTGAAGGGCAATTGAGAAAAGATTTTTAATCTTTGAGGAGAGGAAGAAGAGAAAATAGATTGAAAATCTGTAAAGCATGAATAACTGCAGAATACAGTTTGGAGCTTTTTTCTTCTCTCATAGAAAAGAGATACTCCATGAAATTCAAAACCAGGAAATTCAAAATCAATGAAAACAATCTACATCTGTTTAAATATATAAATAAAATTTACTACCCAAAGAAGTGGTCAATGCTTAAAATGTAGTTATATTTGAAAAAAGACTCAGATGTGGATATTAGGAATGTCCAGTGTTGTCATAATTAAATGGAATAAACTTTGCTCTAGAATAACTGTATTTCAGGATTTTGTTTGCTTCTGTCCAGTAAAGAACAAGATATGCTCCCTATGGACAGGGGCAAATTAACCTGCATGAGCCTGTGGTGGAGTGTTTGCCTGTTGCTCTGCAGCATCTTGATCCAATCACTGGTAGAGACTAGACTGACTTCAGCTCTTCAGTGTGATAATTCGTGTGTCCCTGAAACAGCAAGTTAGTTTGTCCACTTCAAGGCTGTATGTAGTCTTTTATTCTGGATCTTCATTTCGTCCTGAAGTGCTACTCCACCAATTGTTTGTATTACCTGTTTTTTGAATCGATTACTGTCGTGCACAGAAACTTGCTCACCTGGTGAGGAGCCCTAAGTGCAGAAGAGTCTGCCTGTCTATGCAGCATAGATAGAGCTGGTCTGGATCATTTGGTCTGCACACAAAGTGAGCTCATACTGAGCATGTTGTGACTGAAGACTAAGAGCATTAGGTACTGTGGCTTATTTTAGTGCTAGTGGATGGTTATAATTAAGGGAATTTGCAAGCAGAAATGTTGTTTAGGCTGTATGTACAGAAATAACACCATATGGATTAAATCCTACAGATGTGCACATTTTTATATGAAAATGTGACTGAATAAAAATCAACATGAAACAAGGACAAGGGAGAAGCCCTCTAGCAGTATCTGCAAATGGGAGAAAGGCATTATTTACTTATTATGTGTTCAGCAGGATCAAACGGGACAAAAGTTGGAGGACCAAACAGGAAGAAGGGCAGAGTGCAGTAGGTGTTTGGTTGGAGGTTTTAGTCCCTGCCCCCGCCAGTTCTGCACCCCAGCGATGCGGTGGTGTCGCATCTGGCATCTGCAAGGACAGCAGTAACAGCGCTGGACAGTGCTACTGACCAGGGCTGAAGAGGTAGATTCAAACACTGCCAGCTCCTGCTCTCAAGACCATCCTGGTGCGTGGCCCAGAAGGGCATGGCAGATGCTAGAGCTGGAAGAGGAAGCAGTGTCACTTGTCAGCTGCCTTTGGACTCTTCGTACTGAACGCAAGCTGGCTAGGAAAGAGGATAAGTGGTGAAGTATTGAAGGAGGCACCAATTTCTTATTTGGTGGCTGAGCAAAAGCCAGTACGATGTATGCTGCCAGGAGATAGAGCAGGATTTAAGTTGCAAGCTCCCCTGCTTTACCACTGGGCCTGCTACTGAATTCAGTAAGAACCAGTCTATATTTCCGTAGCTGTCTTGGCAGGACAACAGTGGAATAGAGGTTTCCCAAAGCGTTTTGCCCAGAGAGTATGCAGAGATGGAAAAATCCCTTTTTTTCAGATGTCTAGTATACTCTTAATTTTCTTCTTAATATTTTTATGAGACAAAATCTCCCCTCTGTCTCTCCTCTACAATCCCTATATATATATATATATTTTATTTTATTTTATTTTTTTTTTTTATTTTTTTTTTTTTTTTTACAAAAGACAGGGTTTTCCTCTTAGGATTCTGCCTGGCACCAGATGGGAAAAGGTCAAAACTTCAATAGTAACTATTTTATCACCATTATGAGTCAAAGGGTGTGATAACATCAAATTACATCTTCTTGACCTATGTCATCTGCAGTCCTGGTACACGCTCTTTTTCTGATGGAGTCATAACTTATTCCAGGTCAAGCCTTGAGAGCAATATCCGAATCTGCTTACGAACACAGAAGACTGAATTAGTCAGATTTGTACTTTTTCCTCTGCTGCGGCAAGTGTTCGTTGCTGCACTTCTGCTTTGTTTTGGCCTTTCGTGCTCTCTTTTACTCAATGAGCCTTGTAGGTGTCAGCCAACGAGTTCTAAGGGGACAGATATTAGCTAGATTGTGGTGGCATCCCCAAAGCGTCCAGCACTGTCGAAACACAAAGGAATATTGTCTTTTCCACAAAGATGATAAACACTAGAAAAACAGTAAAAAAGGGATGCAGAGAGAGCTACACCAAGCAACTCTAACGATCGATGTGATCATAAATACATAGTTCATTGTTCACGTATTTTTATGTAATTTTTACATTGTGTATGTATAACTAAACACAGTAAATTATCTTCCTCTTTCCATACATTGGCCCCCTTGCCCAGCTGTTTACCAGCTTTGGTTTATTCACTTTAAGGTAAATAAAATGTATTTAAAATTAAATAAAAATGGGACTAAGTAAAAGATTTTGCTCTGTAGTTTCCTGTAGACTGTGAAAATGGGTCAGTGAAGGAATTTAAATTCTTGGGTAGAAACGAGTGAAAGGTTACTGTTTGCTCTCATTTGTCGTTTTGCTAGAAATGTAATAAACCCTAGGTACTAGAGTAGGATATTATTGTTTTCAGGTTGATAAAGTCTGCCTAGAAAGTACTGTTCAATTCCTTTAAATTAGAGACCTGCCAAGTTATAAACCAACCCAGTGGAACACAAGAAGTTCTTATGCGTTTTCTCGCTTTCATTTTGTGATGTGCAATATCCTGCCCTTTATTAAACCACCTTCAGGATGGACAGTGAGTGTCAAGGATAAGCCTGTTACTGTTCCCAAAGGCCTACTCAATGCCTCATTTCTTTGAATTCTTATTTTTCCTAAAACTAATATCTCTCATCTGGAAATGATGTCATGCTGTCAGGCACCCACATACACACAAAGAAAACCGTAGAAGATTCATGTGGAAGAGACTCTAGGAGGTCCCTTGGCTCATCTACCTGACTAAGGCAGAATCAACTCTGTCTCAGCTATTCCTGGCAAATATTTCTCCAACCTTTTCTTCAGATCTCCAATGCTGAAGATTTCACAGTCTCCTCAGGCTGTCTATATCATTGCTTTGCTGTTAGCCTTATAAAGGTCTGGTGAATGTCTAACCCAAATTTTACTTGCGGTGATTCTTTATGTGGACATACTTGCTGGGAACAAATATTTCATGTGTGGTTGTAGAGTTGCAGAAAATTTGAAGTATAGCCCTTGCCCTAAAAAAGAAGTCTAACTTCCATCAAACATATGGTATAGTGATTGTGGAAAATGGCATTTCAGACACAAATACGTATTTTTATTCACTAAGCAGGGTGTTACATTAGTGAGCATCCAATCATCAAATGTGTAACACCACCACTTTACATAACATTATTTTTCTCTGTTGGAAAACCAAAAGAGTCGAGGGGAATGCTGAACGCTTAGGTTTATTATGTGGTCTCCATAGTTAAGACAGGCATCCCAGTAACCCTAGCTGAAGTCACACATCAGGTTGGTAAAAACTAAAGTAATCCACGTGAAATGTTTTGTCTGTGGTCCTTTGCTGAACAAGAATTTATGGAGGCGGGGAATTCAGAAGGCAATTGGACAAATACATTTCAGTTCAAATATAGCTTCAGTTTTCCAATTTTTTTTTCCAGACCCTAGAAATCTTCTTTTATGCTTTTTAAGCCTGGGGAAGAGTAATGGCTCAGTAGCGACTGGTGTCTCTGAATCTTTCTGGCAAGTCTGATGAATTGAAGGCTGTATTCCTCCCATCTCTCTTCCCATTCCCGACCACGAAAGCTGGGAGCTTAGTCACCCAAGGCTCCCTCTGTAGTTAATGGAGAGAGAAACAGGCAACTTCAGATGGCCAATGAACTGTAGAGTCAAGCTTAATAAATTGCAGATAATATTTTTTCTGCCAAATCAAGGCAGTTTTCTGAAAAATGTAATTAATAAAATACACTTTTTAAAGCATTCTCCCATTTAAGTCATTCTAAGAGAAAATCGCTTTCATTTAAAAGCTACTAAGTAAAAGGAAATAAGGAGTCAGTTGGAATGAGACATAGCTAGTCATTTGTAACCATACAGCCCATGGGCTGATGAAACTAGCTTAAACTATTAATTGCTATGAAATAGTTTATGTTCCCAGTGTTTTAGTGCTTATTTATTTGGCTTAATTGTTTACTCCCTTAAGTTTATCAGGAAAGGGCTTAGTCATTCAACTCACAAAGCAATTTTGTTGCCATCTCCCAGTGTGGAAAGGATAATTTATCTTGTGGATGTCCTGAATGGTTTTCATTTGCTCGGACAGACAGGAAATAACCATTCCCACGCTTGCCTAATTGGTTAAAAATGTGTTTATTCGTTGGAAGGTGAAACCTTGCCTCCCCTAGTGCTGGGAAGTGATCACAGTGCAGATTAATTATAGTATAGATATTAATACACACATTTATATATTCACATGCACATGCATGCACACACCGAGTTAGCAAGCTGTATGTCAAATCATATGATGATGATTAATGTAAGTAGCTATTCGCTGACTTCCATCTGCAGCCAGATGTGGTGATAGCTTCCCTGAGGTGATAATGGGTCTGCAGAGCTCAAGCCCTTTGCTGTTTTTGAGGGATAAGGTAAAAACCTTATTTCTTTGTGGCGAGAGAATTATAGTATATTTTCTGTCCATTAGCCCAGGTGTGTGAGATGAATTTGATCTAGAGACTTTGGCTCAGGAGAGTGAGCAGAGCCAGTGAAAAGAAGAGCAGTGGTTTGGAATAGATTCTAGGTCACAGGGTTTTTTATAATATCTCTCTATATATTTTGCTTCTAAAGATATAAATTTAGAAACTCATTAAAGTTTTGTCCTCATGGATTAGACACACTTAAAACAACCACTGGCTTTTCTCTGAAAGAAGTGATAGAATTTGCTGCCAAGATTAAGGACAGACTATGGGTGTCAGCCAAAGCTCATGGAAGTCAGTGAGAAGCCTTCACTGACTTCTAAGGGCTTTGGATATGGTTTGAAGGGCTTTGAATTTTTACAGGAAAAGCAAGCTTCTGTTATCTGCTGGATAAGTAATAATTCATTGCTCCTTGCTAATATAAGCCATGGGCATTGATTTTTCTATAGGTTTATGTGTGATGGTTTATAAGACTCTAATTTTGATAAATGCTTTCTACTTGCAGATGTGAGTAATCTCTTACTGCAGTGCCTGTACAACTGCCATTTAGCATGTGGTTGTTATCAGAAGGTAATTTTTTTTAGAGCTTAATTTGACTTAAACATTTGTTGTTTTTTAAAGTAGAAGAAATATCTGTAAAATTGCAAAAATGGAAAAAAAGCCCGTATGTATTTCAGATGGCCGAGAAATCTTTGAGAATATTGGTTTAGGTTGTACCTTAAAAGGATGACCACTACTGTACCGTTTTGCCTGTTGAAGATCATCGTGCACACAAAATCCACTGCTGTCTAAAAAATTGAATTGGTATTTGAAAGATCTTTCTGCAAATCTCTATTCCTTCCACCCCTTTCCTCTGAGACTACTTCAACTTTTTAGATAGGTTTTTCTCCGCTTCTGATTATCAGCTGCAACTCAAAACATAACCTGTAAGAGTCTCACAAAAGATTGATGTTCTTGAGATGTTGAAGTTCTCATTTAGGGCCTTGCTGCATTTGGGTATTTTGGAAGCATTTCAGAAGAAATCATAGATTCAAACCAGCCTTTTGTACCATTCATGGGTAATTATGCCTTCACTACACTACAGAAGGTAAACAGAAGGAAACTGGTATTTCTGCTTTCTGAAAAATTTCCTTATGTTGTTCCTTAGGTATGTGGCACAGCACTGGTTTTGGGACATATATTTCACATTTGTCATCAAATACTCTGTACTTTTACTTGGAACCAGTGTGACTCAGCTAGGTTGTCTGCTCCCTTCATATACAGCCTTTTCTTTGAGCAAAAGTACTTGAAAATTTAGATCTTTCTAGAGCTACTGGGGAACAATATTGAAAATATTAACAGGAGATGTTTTTAACATAGCCCACTTGAAAAAGAACCTGCAAAGAGTGTTTCATGCAAAGCTCTTGGTTTTTTTTTAAAGTATAAATTGCAATAATGGAAAATGAAACAGACCTTCGTCCTATAAACTGTTCAATTTACATAATGAAAAATAGAAATCTTCAGTTCTGTTCTCCTATATAGCTTTACTAGACAAACTTTTTGTTTTTTCAGTGCCCAGTATCCCACAGAAAGTGTCTTACTCTTCTGGTGCAGAAGTTTCATTCATTCATTCATAGCCTTATTGGCAGCAGATTATGCGAGGTGGGAGTAGGCTATTAAGTCACCATCAGTTTATTTTGAGGCAGAATATTCATTGTCAGACTGTTCCCTGCCCTTGATGTTTCTCCTGGGTCTACCTGATCTAGTGATGCAAATTCCTTCCTTTGTGAAAGAGAGGTGACTTGGACCCACGTGCCCACACTGCATGCATTCCTGTTGCATCAAATTGCAGGGAAGGTTCAGCATATTTACATTCAGCAGTTAGTGTCAGATATTAATAATGTTGCTTACAGCTATTACTATTGGTTTGTTACGGGTTCATTGGTGCACTAGGGCTAGGTTTCTGGTGATATATTACCCTAATTTTGGTCAGGAGTGAAATACTATAATCCTTGGTTCTGATGGCATTCATCTAAACCTGTCTGTCGCCTGACAGGGTGTTTATGCTGAAAGAGTGAAAGATTTGCAAGTCTGGATTATGCAGTGTTTTGGCAGACTAGTGTGTTGGAACTTAGAAAGTTTTGGCACTTTGCATGGAAAACTTGGCTGAAACTTTTCAGGAGTTCCGACTGGTTGAACCCCAGATACATTGATCATAGCTCACAGGTAGGACAAGGCTTTCATGGAAAGCACCAGGTCTCTGGACGTGGGGGTGCTGCCTGGTGAACTGCTGCCAGACCAGGGCACGGATTCTACCAGCACCAGCTCTCTGAACACTTGCTGGGCTGGAAAATCCTGACCCCGTTAGGTAGGTAAAGCCACAGGCTGTGCTTTTTACTTGGAAAAAAATTGTCAATCAGCTTGTTTTGCTCTTCAGTTTGCTCCTATTTGGGTATTTGCTAAAATGGCAAAAAATTGCTCAAGAGAGATTCTCAATCAGAGAGCACTCAGATACTGAAAAATAGAGATAGGTGCACAGTTAAAATATTTTGACCATCTGCCTATTAATTTTAAACAGAATTGTGTAAAGAGAAAAATACAGGAAAAAATACAACTGCATGGAATAAATGTGTCTCTCAAATACGTGTACACTCTGCATTTAACTTACTTGCCCTGAAACCTTTTTTATTTTTTTTTTAAGTCTTTTTGATCTTGTCCCAGGTAATCGAGCTTTCTTTAGCAGTCTCTCTTTAGAGTAACACCTAAGCCGAGGGAATGTGAAAATCATATTCTTAAAGCCCTATTTCTAGAGGTGTAGGACGGAAACATTAAAAAAATCACTCTCAGGTGAAATCTGCTGTGTGAAGTCTCTGGTGTCCTGGCAGTGAAAGGTTCACTGTTCCATTATCTGTTCTTTAGATCCTATGATATCCCCCAAAGTGTCTTTCTCAATTTATTTTTGTGTAGGAGAGAAGTAAGGGAGGGTGACTGAATAGCATCTTGGAAATACCATTGCTTTCAAGGCTTTTCACCATGAAGATCTCAGTTGAGATCTGACTTTGAAGGTGTCATGAGACAACCACTGATCTTTCTGTAAAGGTAGGGCTTCTAAATCCAGCTCCTGGTGGCGATGGTTTGCTTTGAAAATCCTCTGATGCATTTGATGCTCTTTTAAACAACTGTTATTAGAACTCCAGAGTAGTGGTCAGACCAGTTGTTCGGGGTATGTTTCAGCTGTACCTTCCGAGCAGATTCCAATCTCCGGTGACGTGAAACCAGAGCAGTTTTGGCTCGGTTATGATTGTTCCACAAAAGAGATGGAGCCGCTCCATAGTTGCCTAGGGACGAATGCCAGCAGACGGATTTCCTCGAAGAGTCCCTCAAAGGCACGTACTTAGGCTATCATCCCTTCAACATGTCCCATAGCTCTGTAGATGGAATTGGGTGCTGGGAGGAAACAGAATTTCTTGGGTTGTGGTAGTGCCAAATGTAAGATCCAGCCAGAAAAGGCAGTCTCCTGTTTTTTACTCTTTCATATGCCACCACGCCTGCCAGGCCAGATCTTGTCCATGGCAAACTTAGCTCCTACCGATCAGTTAACAGTGCTGACGTGACTTCATCTTTGGGAGAATGGAGATGTCAAGGGAGTGGAAGAGCTGGAGCGTTTGGAGAGAATACAAACGTGACTGTGGTTGTTAAAATCTACCTGTGGCATAGATGCTGCAGCATTTCTCTTTAAGCAAAAAGTCACATAAAGATGGTTAGCGTGCAGTTTTTGTGGGCAGTAGGTGAGGGGCATTGTGATCTTGGAGATGACCGTTTTGCATATGTGGGGAAAAAATGAATGCCCCAAACCAAATAAACCGTTGCAGCTGTCTAATACTACACGTGCTTAAAGCTTGTAAACTGCACATAGTTCTAGATAGTCTCTGAAGGTCTTACAGGAGCTCTCTGATCCACTGAATTAATAATAAAAGGCACATTTTAGAAGTTACACGAAAAGCAGTTGATCAGAGTTTTACGAAAAGATATAGCAAGTGGAATGTTTTTCTCACCTTCCTCATCTTTAATTCTTTATAGGGAAAGCAAAGAAAAATACATTAAAAGTCATCTTGTACAAAAGTGCTGAAAATGTAACAATGTTTGAAGGATAGTGTGTCTCATGATGGGTGGTAATGGAAGAGGCCACAAATGCCACAAATCAGATGATTGATAAAATGAATGCGCTTACAGATAGGAGATGCTCTGCCTATTGAGAGCTCAGTATTATGGTCCGAAGAATAATTTGACAAGGTGACCACTGAAATACAGAGACATCTGTCCACCGTGTGCGATTTGAAACTGTTGCTGGTTTCAGATGTCGTCTGTTCCTTAGCATGTTTTGCAATATATTCCGTTGTCATGATTTACAACAGACAGCATTTACTGAGAGCTATCGCATCCAAATAACTATGAATCTGCAAGTGTCTCACTCTAATTTAAACGCCCCTCATTTAACTAATACCTTTGCAGAGGCTCATGCAAGAAGTCATTTTAGTAATAATTAATTGCTAGATTCTTATAACTATTACCTTTGCCTCAAGGGCAAGCAAATCCTATTCGTTCAGTTTCAATTGCAGATGCTGACGTCTGCTCTTTTTCATCTAGGCGGTGAAAGGGCTCAGGAGTATGACAGAGACTATTCTTCACTGGGATATGGCTTCTTGGATGTACCTAAACGCGTAGGTACTTAGGATCACGCTTAGGTGCGTGTGTTAGTGTTTGGATGGGAGATACTTCTGAAATGAATTGGGCATTTCTTGAGGAAATGGGTTTTTGTCCTGATGGGCTTTGGTCCTGCGAGCTGTGGTGCGCAGCCAAGGCTTTGTACTTGCTCTTAATGCCAACCTTGAGTTTACGTGCACGATCAGGTCCTGAGTAAAGGGAGCTCAGCATGACCAAAGGTAGCAATTTTGATCCTTATTTATTTAACAAAACTGCTGTTGTAAGTTGCCCTTAAGAAAACCCAATGTTTGGGAAGAATGTCTGTAGCATTAGGATATGGTACTTCCTCTTCTAAGTACAGAAAACTATATACAGCCTCTCAGATTCTGTCATGTTGAAAGTCCGGGTGTATGGTAGTTACTTCTTTAAACACACTAAACTGTTAGATTATTTGGTGAAGGTAAAAATTATTTGCTCTAAGTGCTTTACTATTCCTTACACTATCTGTTAAGAGTTTTAAAACCTAAATGTGATGCTATTTTAATGCAACATATTATTTATTTAATATTTCTGTTAATCTCCTCTTAATTATTCGTGTTACTTAAGTTATATAAGTTACTGCTACAAGATATAGCTCCTTTTGCTGTAAGAAACATTGTGCTGCCATGTGTTATACTTCAGGTCTAGGTTAAGACTCAAACATTATGCATTATGTCCAGATTTAAGAAACAAAGAGAGTCATGAATCTCAGTTCTCTCTCTCTGCTCCTCTTGACTTTCATGTCTGCTGTGGCTTTGAAGTGAAATACCTGCAAACTGCAAAATTATTTTCTGAGGTAAATTTAAAGAATTGTTTGAGCAATTTACATTTGTGTATACCCATTTTGTAAGCTTTTACATCTCCATGTAAGTTAGGATTTAAAAAAAATTCTGAGTGTTCCTCTAACTTTTCCGCTGAAGTCAAGAGAGACTTTTCCTGGTAACTTCAAGGAGAACAGAGTGGGCATTGGCTGCCTTTCAAAATCCGACCCGTAATTTATTAAACAATAAATCCATGTCAGCAACAGTGGATTTACAGCGGATGTCAGCATGTACAGTGTAAATACATTCACCATATGCACATGTACAGTACTGTATGTAGAGCACTACAACACTCGCAGTATAGATATGCCCACTACATTAATCATTGCGAAAGCGTGAGAGTTACCACTGGATTAGCTGGGACGTTGCTCGGCTGTTAGCCAAGGCCAGACTGCCGAACTGGGGCAGGTCGCAGGCGTCTCCTTAGGGAACTTGCCTTAGTGGCTGCTGGTTTACTCGCTGCCTGTGTATGGGGCCAGGCAGCATCGCAGCTCTGCTGGGACAGGCAGCATGCAGACACGTAGCCCGAGGCAGTCCCTTTTCCTGAAGTGGTTACATCTGGAATAAAGAAATGAAGATGACCTAGGATTTACTCAGAAAGGCAGGTTTCAAACTGGGGTCAGCAGCCGTGGTCCTGACACCAGCGACAATTTAATGCCCCTGGTCTTGGTGCCAGCTGCCCTTTACTTGGGGGGGGCTGTGCTTGTTGGCACAAACTAGAGAGCTCTTATGGTGTCTGAAGAAATTACTGATACGGTAGTTGGTGATGAAAACACAAATACGTGTATGTGTTTTATATTATATATATATTACATTTCTATTATATTTTATATTATATATATATAATGTGAAGTAAAAATCAAGTGGCTCCACTTTTACTGTGCTGAATACAAGTGTTCTAATAGCAGGAAGGATCACAGAGAAATCCAGTGTATGTAATGCAACAGGATTGTGTAAATGTACTACTGTATAAAATATTTATTGTTCTGTGTTAGTAGAGCTCGCATCTTAACAATTTTCTGTGTATTACGAGAGCCTGAGTCGGTGCATTTAGAAGAAAAGTGAATACTAGAAATGACGCTGGCACAGCTTCCTTCTGCCGGGGAGGTATTATTTGTCGGGGATATTTACTGGCGAGGGCTAGCGCCGTTGAAGGGCAGAAGAAGAGACGCCTGTGGTCCGCACGTTGTTCCCCTCGGTCTGCAGTCTATGAAGTTAGTTGGGCGTCTCGGCACGGTGGCCCGAAACGACAGGAAGGCTGAGCCCCCGCTCGGCGCAGGGGGGCCCGGCACGGGGGCTGCTGCCGGGAAGGGCAGAGGGGGAAGGTAGTCCTGCACCCGTCTGCTCACAGCCTGCTCTGTCTCTTCTGAAATGCAGAAGTAGGTCTCTTCCCGCCTTGCTTTTGAGGACCAGACTCTTAGGATGATAGCTTCGCTGTCCCTTTTGTGCTCTGTTTTTACCTTAGTCTCCAATTAATTCTTTGCATGGTCGACAAGCAAGGGAAAGACTATCCGCTCTGCCTCGGTCCCTTCCTCTCCCACCAAGCCTGAGGCTTGGCGTGTCGAACATTTGCCTGAGGTGCCAGCTCCACTCGGAGCTCCTTTGCTCTGTCAAGCTGGAGCCATTTTAGGCAAGTCCAGAGGCGTAACAGGTTCCCTGGCAAATTTTACAGTTTAAAATGTGATGTGACCAAGGAGCTTGGAGATGGTGTTTAAGCAGATTTTTTTCAAGGTTAGAGTCTTTGATGTGGAAGTCCAAGTTCCACCTAAATGCCCTTATAAGCATGGGAATCTGTTTTAAATCTAACTTGCAAGCATAGGCACATCTAAGTGGTAGAGGCACACTGTGATAAACGCACGTATTTCTGTTTTACGAAGCGTCACTTGGTCTTCCAAGCAAAAAATGTTGTTGTTAACAGAACCAAGATGATGTTTGCATTCTCATGAAATCGTGTTCTTCTGTTTTCTGGCCATCAGGACAGCCTGCTGCTCCACACCGGCTTTCTGTCTGGCCTAGCATCCTGTCTCCAACAGTGGCCATAAGTAAATGCCTAGGATCAAGGCAAACAGTGTTCTACTTTTCTCCCAATACCTCCAGCCTCCAAGTATTTTCATCTCGGAGGACTTTCTCTCTTATTGTGGCTTGTCTGCTTTGTTTATCCACTGTATTACAGTTTTTCTTCAAAGTTAGGAAACTCTAACCTTCTTTTAACATCAGTGAAGCAACTAGTATCTTCTGCACTGATGATTTATTGTTTAGAGTTAATCAAAAGGCGGTATGTAGATACCCAGTGGTCAATTTTTGCAGAGAACTATTATTAGTATATTTGGAATCAACATTTTTTAAAAATCCAGAAAAACAGAGTTTTAGTTCTTGAGTTGAAGCAGTTTTAATGGATTATTTTCCGAGCTTATGTCAGTACTAGAGGTATTACATCTTCTACCCTTACTTTACCTCAAATATAAAGGCATTAGATAATATCCCTTCCACCTGCCTTATTGCGCTTGGCGCCCAAGCTCTCTTGAACAAGTAGAAGTATAGGTTGAACCCTTGAGTTTTTCCTTTGTATGGGATTCTGATCTATCTGTTCCACGAGGAGCTAACAGCTGGGTAAAGGTCCTCATATTTTAGGAAGTTCTGCAGTGCTGTCCCACATTTGCCTGTACCTTGTAACCGCCCTTGTCTCTGTAACTTCCATTAGCTCCAGGGTGCCAGAAACGACCTGCTAGATCATGCCCATTTCATCAGTGTGGGCTCTCTTACTCCCCACACATCTTCTGCACCGCTCGTCTTCTCTTTACCAGCCTGTTTAAGAGACTGTCGCATCAGCTGGCTGGAAGAAGATATTGGCGTCCTGGTTAAACATTGTTCTGAGAAGGGAGGTTACAGGGAACGTGATTTTTGGAAAAAAAGTGTTTGTGTGAACCTATTTGGAGCTGGGAGAGCAGGATCAGGTGGACAGATGTCTGCTTAAGAGAGTGCATTACTTAGATGTCTGTCACATAGCAAAGGGTAGTGTCTGTGAGTCTAACAACTCCATGTCCACATGCTGCTTGCTGCGGGGATTTTGAGCTG
Organism: Apteryx mantelli; assembly: GCF_036417845.1. Classification (NCBI taxonomy): domain Eukaryota; kingdom Metazoa; phylum Chordata; class Aves; order Apterygiformes; family Apterygidae; genus Apteryx; species Apteryx mantelli. The sequence goes on along the minus strand of NC_090002.1, from coordinate 2,745,148 downwards.
CTGCCTCGAGTGCAGAGCTCACAAATCAGCATGACTGGGGAGCGCACCAGTTTCTAGAGGAGCAGGCCCTAGAGTAGCTTCTAGTAAACGAGGAGGTGAAGTGACAAGGACAGAGCTAACAAAAATTGGGATGTTGGAACAGAGTCTGAGTCAAGCTCTGCAGGGGAACTATGAGGGGAAGATGCTGCAGCTGTTCCAGTTTGGAAATGGGAATGGGGAATACTGTGGACTGAAGCCTGCAGGCTTTCCAAATCTTTTTGGTTACTTCAGATGTTTTAATGTTGTTAGTAATTTGTTTTTTTCAGTGTAATATTTGGGTTGTAATAGAGATAAGAGAAACAGAAGTTGGCTCTTTTATTATCCAATATATGCAATTTCACATACGCCGCAGAAAAATGAACAGATTAGTTACCCTGTAAACTGCCAGAGCATGCTGCCTTGCAATCCCCAGCCCTGCATCACTTTTCTCTGTGGTTTATCATGACTATATGAGAAAAGTGGTGCCCAAAACATCCTGTTTCTTCTTCTCCGCTCAAATTTTATGATGGTAGAAGTGACGGTACCTGTGTCAGTGGTGACAGTTGTGTTTTCTAGTTATCCTTTTAAGAGCTGAAAATTGTGGGGCTACTTAGAAAGTACCACTTTATTTGGAGGGGAAAAAAGGACCTTGCTTCTCCAAATGGGTAAACAGGAGACCTGCTTAGCATCCTGGCATCATGAGACTTGGTACAACCAACAGCAGTTGATCACAAACCGTCCTGTAAGGCCATTCAGTCCACAAGACCATCAGCTAGTGTCCTTTGCTTTGACTGAGATGCTCGCACCTGGGAGGAATATATGAGTGCAGTTTGGGAACCTAGCATGCTCTGAGTAACCCATCATCTCAATCTCCAGTATTATTCCAGGCATAGTGCCTATTTGTGCTGTCCTAAGGGCGGCTCATTTTTAATAACTCCATGTAAGTCTAGTGTTGCAGTACTGACATTTTACTTGCTAGTACCAGCTGGTTAGTAGTAGCCCCCTTGGTAAGGAGCCTGCTCAGAGCTGATAGCATCCTATTTCTGTATCTCCACAGCCTCCATCACCTCAGTGCCTGGGCAGTGCAAGGCTTTACGCTAGTTACCCCCATCTACGTGACCCCATTTACCAGAGGGAATTCGCAACGGCAGGATGCTGCAGGTGTCTCAACACTGCTGCGTTGCGGCCCAGCATGGCTGGCGTCTTTGCGTTGCAGTGCACCCTGCTGCCTTCCTCTCAAGAAGGGCTGAAATGTTACCGCCATCTCCGCTGGAAGAGTGGAGCTGCAGTAAGGAGCAGCTCATCCTGCCATGCTGGATCCCTGCCTTGGCACCAGCCGGAGCAGATGAAAGTCAGGAACGCAGAGAGCCAGAAGTGCTGAAGGGTGGAGACCGGGGACGCTTTGGGGAGGGTAGGTGAGCTCTCCTGTGAGGTATGGGGAGTCTGTGCCTGGTGTGACTTGGACTGGGGGGACAGGGGGAGGAAAGGAAGAGAAGGAGAGTGTGCAGCTCTGCAGTGTGAAAGCTTGTTTGTGAGGGGCTGCCTGCGTGCTGGGGACTCTCCCCCAGCTGTGCTCTGCAGCGTAGACAGAGGTGCCGCAGCGAGCGTGCGGGCTAGGAAGGCTGGTCTCCAAAGGGAGCCAGGCTCACGTGCACGTCCTCAGGGCTAACCCTGATGTGGAACAGAAAAGTCTTTTTTGGCTTTACTTGTCACTGGATCAATGCCTTTTTAATACTGGCCTTAAAAGGAGGAAAAAGAAAAAAAAACAGAAAAGAAGGGAAACTGTCTTTAGAAAGCTAGAATTTAATGTGACATCTTCAACCATTCTAAAAGAGCAGAGGATAATCTAGCTTAAAGAACATTATGAGGTATTTAATAGAGTGAGATCAGGCATAGACACACAAAAAATGGATAAAGCCAAGGCACAAATATGCCCTTGGCAGCAACATACGGGTCTGATAAAGTTTGACATAAGCCCAAAATATCTACTAGCTTCAAGAGTGTGGATGTCAAAAGAAAAAGAGATCAGCTACATAAATATTGATGTTCTCTAATAACATGTTAGAATGATGGATTTGGAGAAAGAGCAGATTGTCACTGAATTTCGCTAAAAGCAAGATATTATTGTCTCTATAATAATTTGGAAAAGAATTTGAGTTTCATTCCTGAAATGAAGCACTGCACAATGATCATATTTGCAATCATCTTAAGAGCATGGGAAGCTAAACTGTGGAAGTTCCTTTGGTGAAATTGCAAAGTTTTTTCCGTTTTTTTTCCACTGGAAAGATCAAATGAATTTGAATATTATTTGTCACTGAAATAGGACTTAGACTACACTAATGGTAAATTAATAGTCCTATAACTTAGTTCCTTGGTTTGCTCCTGGTCTTCTGATCATGTTTATTGCAGGTTTTCTTCACAAGCTCTTTTTTGGAGTGAACCGATTAGTTCTCTCTGAGACAAAACCCGGGGTTATTTTATTCTGGGAACTGCTTTCTACAGCTGTTATAGACAAGACCATGTCACGTTTAACTTCCTTCACCCTGCGTGATCTAACACTTTCCCAGCATGCGTTGTACACCTCCCACTCTGTCGTGTCATGTCCCACATATATACCATGCTGCGTGCTTAAAAACACCGTTCCGGTAAGATGGGACGTGTTCCTCACATTATTCCAGATGCTTTGCACTGAAGAAAACATGCAGGGATCTGTGGCTTAGAGCCCTAGGGGCAAACAAACTCGCTGAGCGTGGACTTGGGCAGGCCGCACTGGTGTGAACGGGAGCCACTGTGAACCCCTTGGCCTAAGAGTGGGTGACTTTAGCGGTGTGGATGTATCCCGAAGGAGCAATGTGTAAAGAAATATTTGGGAAAGAATATGAGAACGGGAGTTTTTTCCATCTTTAATAGATAGTGATATAATTTAGGAGCATTAATGTAGGAGCATTAATTTATTCGGTATAAATCTGGTAGTGAGAATGGAAATTGTTCAAAATTGTTATTTCAGTAAAACTTCTGCTTAGCAAAGGAAGACTGGAAGGAGCACAAATAATGCAACCAAGAAGCCCGTAGTTGATGAAACTGGTAATTTGGCTACCACAGTGTCATGTCTCTGTGGTCAGATCTTGTTGAGATGTTGACCCAAATTTATTGTCTGTTTTTATCTGCATTTGATCTCAAAACAGTTAACAGTTTTGTGCTGTTACTCAGAATACAATACTAGAGCTTTTATAGTGTTAATACAAATACCGTTTTTTCCTTTTGTATTTTAGACAGAGGGAGCTCCCTTTAGAGCTGTATTTGGAAGTTTGTATATAAGCAGTCTACTAGTCAAATTTAAGATCTGGCAAGTAATGCAGGGCTTTTATGTGTAGTTGCAGTTCTGTGGAAATTATAGATATTAAATAAATCTACTTGGGAAGGATAAAACAGAAAAGGTTTTATGACTAATGACATCAGCTGAAAAATCCTGTTTGCGCAGGTTATTCTTCAGAGCAGTGATTGCCTGATATATTGTAGCATCTTATAAAATGCTTTAATGTCAGATAACAATAATGTTATGAAGAAATGCTATGTTTCTGTTCTCCTTGACTTTGGGAGACATTTGTTTTCAGGTCAGATACATATTCTTGTTGAAAATAAAGCATTGTGATCATCAGTTCGTTCTGCCTCAGTTTAAACCTGCTTAATTTTCATGTGAAAATTTGCCTGGAACAACAAGGAGAGCGACAACAGGTGACCATTTTCTGGCAGGCAGTTTAAGGTCTACTTTTTAGTTAGGGCTCTTTACTGGTCTCCAGGCTAGTTAAGAAGAGATGGATTTTATAGTCCCTTCCATAAACACTTTTACGATGCAACTTTTTGGGGATGGTTTGCTGTCGACATCACTGATGACAGCATTTCACTTTGTGTGTTTTCAGTTCCTCGTTCTCTTGTGTCCTTGACTGCCTTTTCCACTCTCCCTTTCCTCTAAGCTCATGCATAGCATCACAGTAGAAATACATTAACAGATACTGAAATATATATGCATCTAGCCTATACGTCAAGAATGCTCACATAAATAAGGATTTGCTAGATCAGGCCTTTGGTAGCTGACCTAATTTTCAGTTTTCATCAGATTACAAAAGGAAATTTAAATAAATGTTTCACACTTTAAAAGGGTTAAAACGCCAGGAGATTTTAGACCAGATCCTCAGCTGGTGTAAGCTGGCACTGTGAGGTTCTGAGCTGACAGTGGAGCTGTGTTTTTTGAGGCAGCAGACATCTCGGCGCTAGACTCCAACATATAAGTGAAGGAATAAAACTGAGAGGCAAACTTTGCCGAGAGCTATGCAGCATATACGGAACTAATAAATGGTAACACAGAAAATGCCTCGGAGTTAACGGGAATTCAGAAGGGAGCTTGCATGAACTAAGCAGGTGAGCACGGCATGCTCTGAAGGGGTAGCCGGGGGTATATTATACTGCTTTTGTAGCTGTGCTCGGGTTTGGCTCAGGCCTGTGGATCCGATTAGCTTGAGGCAATTGTGCCCCCATGTGCAAATCAGTGCCCGCCCTGCCCCTGGATTTTGGGGCCAGGAAAGCTGGCTGGCTTCCACCCGGGCAGAGCTGGGGTATTAGTCAATGTGTTGTCAGATGTGGATAACGGGGAAGTTGGACTTGAATGTGAGCTTGGTGCCCAAGCTGACATAGCAGCAGAATTGTAACCAACAAATTGAGAGATTGCTAGTGCCGAAGAAAGCCCCTACTTCAGTCCCTCAGAAAAGGTGGTTCCACAAAAAAACATCTTCTGTAGAAAACAGCAGAGAGGAGAAAAGAAATGTGCTGGGAGCTATTGCCAACACTAATGGCCATAACAGTGAGGAAGCTTCTACAGCTCCTCGCAGAAGTGCTACTGCTGGGAAAGGAGCTGATTTGATGGGAGGGACCCTGTTGTCTATAGTTAATTGAATAAGCTGTTCATTTTCTAAGTGCTCATCCGAACCGGGCTTAGCAGCTCTCCAGAGATGCACCCATCACTAGCTATGAAAATCGTTATGCCGTAGAGCACACAGAACCTCAGATTACCTCTTTCCCTTTTGTTGTACAATGCTATTTTTAATGCAGTGCCTTGCTGTGCAGTAATCGTTCTTGACAAATTTCTGTCTGTTGTCCTCATGCTCTGTAAATTCACATGCACTATCTGTGCGTGCATATTTTAGCCTGCTGCAGTCTCACAAGAGCAATAAGTGACACCTCATGTCCTGTCACTTTTATTTTATGGGCAGGCTGGCACGGTGATTTAGATATCAGAGGAGAAGGGTACACAAATTCATCTGATAATTTATATCAGAGAACTGCTCTGGTGTCAATGCAGCTTTGCAGGTTGATATCAACTGCCAGTACTGCCCTGACACCGATGGATTCCATACAGTTAGACATCAGAGATGTAGCTGTTTCCATTTGTACACTAGTTACATGGTAGTATGAGTACATATAAATTAATGGAATTGACTTCTCAAAGAAAGTTTAATGGATCATTGAGTCAGGAGTGAATCCATGGTGGACTTGCACCTAAGTATGAGGAGGTACTAGAGTCATAGCAGTGATTCTGTATTGAGAAGAGGTCTTTTCTCTTACAGTGACCAGCTACTTTCCCAGGCATGTATTTTTTCTAGGTACAGTATTTTAATGGCAGAATTTCTGTGTGCCCCCAAAATGTGTGATACAAAACCTCTCAGATGCTTCTAGCGATGGATCTTGGATCTACTCTTCTCACAGTAAATTCTTGGGAACAGAACAGACTGTGACTCATTTTCCAGGGGGAAATAAGATCATTGATTGAAACATTCAGATGCTCTTTCAATACTCATATCCACGGGAAATGTTATTCTCCATAATCAATCAATTTATCTTATGAAGGCCAGTGATGTTACTCGTGAGGAGGGTGGGTGGGATTTTGCTCTGCAGCAAAGCAGCTTTACGAGAGCGTATGGTAGTACGGTGCTGCCCTAGCTCGCACGAGGAATAATAGTTGTAAGAATGCTGTGTCTCAGGCGGTTGTGCACTCTATCAGCCAGACTCAAAGCTCTCTCAGGACCCTGGAGATGCACACAACTGATTCCCAGCACAGGCTAAAGCCAGAACAACGCACCTGATTCCCAGCACAGGCTATACCTTGTGCCTCCGTGCTGGCTAGCTGTGGTATTCCCTGCAGGCTGGATCACTGCTTGCATGGGAAGTCTGCATGTGCTGCACCAGCCCTCCGCTTCCTGGTGTGGAGGGACCTCTTTGGCTGCATCTGTCAGCAGAAGACAGTCTTCTCTTTCTGAGTTTTGAAGTGGTGACCCTGTAGAAGAATGCATTGCTCTTGTCCAAGCTCACAGAGCTTGGGGTATGGGATAGAAGAAATCAAGTCTGTGTTGCCTTTCTGTAAGATTTCCTTTGTCTGAGAAGCGACTATAAATATTGTTTTAAAGTGCAGTAGTTTAGAATCCAAAGTGACAAAGAACTGGATTAATTCTAGTACCAGCATTATTTGCAGTGCCCTTGAGAGGAACAGAGCTGCGTGTTTAAGGGAATTTTAAGAGAAGAAGGCTGCTGCGAGCACAAGTCAGCATGTGGCACAGGCTCTGACACTAGTCTACACAAGCAGATCTCTGTGGATAATGAGAGTTTTTTTCTTTTTAATTTTAGAATCAACCTTGTCCTATGTTAGGCAGCTGGAGGCAAGAGTAAGACAGCTGGAGGAGGAAAACCGCGTGCCACCCCAGGTGGGTGACTTCCTGTTGGTGGGAACAGTAGTGGGTAGCTAGACAGTAACTCTTGAGTCTTAGTGCTTCAGATAAAGTCAGCATTTCTGTGATCTGGCTTTGCATTTGGGTAATCAAAGGCTCTCGCATCTTTTGTTTCTCTCTCTTGTGATTGAGTGGAACATTTCTACTGGTGTATTTAAGACTATGACAATACTTTCATTCATTTTTCTCCATTTTTCAAAGGTGTTGATACTTTGCTGAGAAAAATTCACTGGAAGCTGCTACTTATGTTCTAATTCAAAATTCCTTTAACAGTTGAAAATTACAGTAAGCTGACCCTTTACATTCTGGTTTCATTCCAAGAGGTTCTTGTAATTAGAATATCAAATACTTTTTAGAGTTAACTGAAATATTTTGCTCTAAATGTGCAACGATTTTAAATAATAATAATTGGGTTATATGATTTTTAATATTTTGAGGAGTATAGCAGTACTTAAATGCAAGACTGAAATTAAATTGAATAAATAAATAAGCAAATATGAAATTAAAGGTTTTCCTAATATGTTTCTAAAAATGAAAAATTTACAAGTTGATTAAGAATGAATCAAAGACACTTCTATTAAATTTCATTAAATAGTCCTTCAGAAAATCAGTAACGTCTCCAAGTGAAGTTGCCCACTGGAAAAAAAAAAGCATTTTGGTTAACTGAAGCACTAGTTTAAATGAAGTAATTGCTCTGAAGAACGAAAATGCTTTTCATTGAACTTAGTCAGAACACTGTCATTTGAATATAAAACCCAAGATAACAGTGAAATGTAGGAAGAAGTAAAATCCACTGACTCTGATTTATTCATTTATATAAGCCAAGATGCAAATCCTTTAGCTAGAAGCTATTTCCTTCCTTAAGCAGATTTTAAGCAAAGTTATTTTTCTCAATCGCAGTGTAACAATTAGAAAGGCCTCTGTAGTCCTATCTCTTGCTTTGGTCTTGACTTGTTAGGTGACCTCGTGAATTTATTTAATTTCTCTGTACCCTAATTTGTTAGTCTGGAAAAGAAGAGCAACAGGAATGGTTAAATGTCTATGCAGTACCATTTATATGGTCTTGAACAGGAAAGAAAAAGTGAGATGCTCTCTGGTGAAGAATATTATTTTCTTGTCAAGGAAGGTATTCAGGGCAAATGCTAAAAAAAAAAAAGTTGCCTGAAAACTACCATTGTGATTTGTCTTAGGTCTGGAAGAGCATTGGGAGATAAATCATGCAGAACGTTCTTTGTGGGCAGCTTTTAGCAGTGACCATATGTTTTATTTGTCCAGCTTTGGAGGTGTCCGGGTGGAGGCCCATTAAGCGGGTTGCCTGATCCTGTCAAAGACTGGAACGCCCACGTTCTGAATGTTGAGTTCTTTGAAAATATTTTCGCTGGGGTGCCAAAACCAGAAATTGCTTGTGAAAACAGTGCCTCCCCCTGTAGCTATTGCAAAAGTAATCCAAACAAAGTATGCTGAATGTGGGACATTTAAGGGGGAAAACTAAGGCAGCAAGTCTGCAAATTGCTTTTCATTGATACACAGGTCTCAAGTCCCAGGTTTGCCATATGTTTGGTTTTGTTGGCACCAGGATCTACAGCAGAGTTCTGAAAAATATCCTAACGTCTCCGAATAGTTTATCATAAGAAATAATGAGTGACATGGGTTCACATTTCCTGGCGTGCCTTCCTCACCTTTCCTGCTGAAGAAAGTCACTGCTTATGGGAGAGGAGGGAAGGGAAGACATGAGGCTTATTCTGAGTTTGCACTTGGTTACCTTGGCGTTACGTTTGTACGAGTTTGTTCGGGGAGTTTGTTGTTCCTGTGGGTAACACCCTGAATGTGCTGTCTGTGCTGGTCAGGCCCCGTCGGAAACACGAGGACACTGGATGGAAATGCACGAGCTCCTGGCACGGGTCTGATTCCGTTTAATGGGAGGAACGGGAGGTTGTTAGGCGTTGAGCCAAACGCAGTGCTTTTGACAAATCAGCTGAAAATATATGACAAGCTACACGACAGACGAGGGGTTTTGGCGCAGCTATTACCTAGTCCCAGTGTTGCGCCTTAAAATTTCAGCAGTGCTTCAGCAAGAGTGCCTTCTGGTTTTTGTATAGGCCTTCATTATTTATCACTGGTTGGCATATAGCAGCACTGGGAGGGTTTGAAAGTTGCAGAGCTGCACTTGGTGTGAGAGAGGTGACGGCTCCCACTCGTGGAAGTGACTCTTCTACTAGTTCTGTCCTGAAGAGTCCCCCCTCGCTATCTAAGACACTTTTTTCTCTCCTCCTGCTGCACTTTTCCTCTCTCCCCTCTGCTTTCTCTCAGTATCTATCCTATTCCTCCTTTTCTGCTTATTTATCACTCATGAAAATATACCAGCACGTTTGTTGACACCCTCTTCAGATAAATCACTCCTTTCATTTACCACTTAGTTATGATTCTTTCCCAGTTTCTTTTGCTTTGCTTGTCTCCTTCCATACATATTATTTTTCTTTTCAAGCCCCACCGACCTCTAATATAAAGGTTTTATTAATATTTAGTGGCAAGAACATTTCCAGAGAAGATGGTATTAAGTGCTGCCATCACTGCTCAAATGGAATCTGAGTTCAGTTCACTCTGCTGTACCGACAGACTTCCTTGTCTGGCGAAAAGCAGCACCAGCACTGAGTCAATATTTTAGTCTGATCAGGTAACAGAAAAGGTATAAAAATGCACGTATTCACTTAAGCCCGTTAGTGTCTCTTCCTGTGCTGCACAGTTGTGCTGGTGATGGTTTATAGCGTACTAGTGGGTTTAAGAGTTATGAGAAGCTATAGATGGGCTGTAGGTTTGCTTTGCTGGTGCAGGCCATAATTAGCTGTTTTCTTCTTTTTCCCCCAGATAGCATGGAACAAGATATGATCCAGACCCTTTCAGTTTCTGGCCACAGATAGGATTTTTGTGCAAGAAAGCAGATACTTTCCAGGATTTATGGTATGCAGCTGGGTCTTCTGTAGAGAATGCCAAACTGAGGACTCGGCTGAGTCCGAGACGAGGGGTGTACACAGCTCGCACTGGTGCTTCTCAAACCCTGACGTGGGTAAGGGTGCTTGACAGCAGCGTGTAGAGGCAAAAGAATTTGAGAGAGAACATTTCTGTTCTGCCGGATGCGTTTCAACCCGGAGGAGTTCCCACCGGGTTCAGCACACAGCTGCACGTTTCCTGTGCTGGGGCTGCAGCGATGCTGGCGCAGGGACGGCGCTCTGCAGCAGAGGGGCAGGGGGCTGCTTATTCCGGCAGTGGCTGTCTGCTGCTGCCTTGCAATGTTCAGGGAACTACAGCTTTGCTGTGGATCAGTTTTTGCCTTAATGTTCAAAGAAATGCATGGTAGTGTGGCCAGCAGTCTAGCCAGAACAAAATTTGTGTATTGTAGTGAAGATACCTAGCAATAATCAAGAAAATCAATTTGTAACAGCTGAGGTTCTGACCAGATTCTTTGTCTCAAGGTATCCTAAGTATAAAATTTCCGCCTTGGTTTGTCTGGGCTTGCCCATATGGCAAGAACTTATTTGCTTGCCGATACTAAGACACAAAATTCAAGAAAAACCTGCGATACAAAAGGAGTTTCCAGTTTAGAGGGAAGGACGTTTTTTTTCCCCAGAGTAATTTCCAAATGTCCTGAGTTAACTTGTACTCAAAATTTTCTATGAGAGTCCACTGAATTTGCCAAATTTTAAGTTGTGTTGATTTTTATATGCATGTCCTATAAGATTCGGAGACACTAGAGCCCCGAGCCTTTTCCTCTTACAGGTTTATTAGCCAGCAAAGGAGGTTTATGAAGGGCCTGCTGAAAACGGCTGCTTCTGAAGGTGTGTAGCCAGCAGTAGCTTGGGCCGTGCAGAAAGACTGTGCATTTAATATGCCATGGAGATATGTGGATTTAGGCAGAAATGTGGAGAAGTACAAGTTTTTGCTGAGGCCTCTGAGCACAGGAATTATGCTGAATAACAGCAGCATTTTTAAGTTGTATATTACAATTGACAGGAGTGTTTCCTAAAAAAAATTGTTGCTGCTTTGTTTGGTGCCTGATTTATCCAGCAGAGCAACATACTGCAGTTTATTGCTTTCCGTTTTCCCTTTCTCCTGCCTGCTTGAAACAAGCTGACAAATGCAGCCTGTGTTTTCTTCGGAGCTAACGGGGAAATTGAGGGCTGAGGAAATAAGAAAACTGGTTTGAGAATCAAATAGTGCTTGAAGCGGCACGGCAGTTACCCAGCAGGAAGAATGCACTTCCCTAGTAAACCGCTTGCCTCTGGGATCAAAGCTTCCTGAAGAACAAGGTCTTTTGCCTTTGCTGAGCTAGAACTGCCGCTGGTAAGTGTGCAGTGCGGTGCCTAGTGGGCAGGAAAGTTGTGTTTTCTCTGAAGCCTGCTCTGGAGGCGACTGCTGCTGTCCTTGGGGCAGTGATGTACTGTGTGTCTTTTGCTTCTTGGCTATTCCTGCGTGGGATGGGGAGAGTGCTAGTCGGGCAGTAAGTGGCAAGCTTCCTTTGAAGGACGCTTGCAGGTCAACTGAATGTAATTTGAGTTACGCAGTGTGTTTTGCACTGCAGCGGTTTTCATTCATGACTGTCCTTATCATCTGTACGAATAGAAAAAACAGTGTTTTCTACTGGCTCAAGTAACCAAAGGCTCCTGATGAGTTTTCTCCACCAAAGAGAATCCTGTTCTGCACAGAGGTCTCTGTTCTGTCTGGGAACAGTGCACAGTGCGGCGTTTGCCTCCGGCACTGTGCGAAAATAGCCTGAGTATCCCTAACATTTTGCAGCCAACGAGAGGGAGATACTAAATTTCCATTCATCTGTTGCTTTGTTAAGTGGTATTATGGGCTTGAGGCAGGTTTCCTGTGCTTTCTGTTCACTAAAGAGTTGCTTATTGCCGTTAGGTATTTTGTGGATTTACTTACAACAGAAGATGGATCTGCACATTTACTGATTGCACTGCTCTCTGTTATCTTTGCGACAAAATATGCAGGGAATATTATGTGTGTTCTGCCTCCTAAAGTCAATGTGCTTTCTGCAGCTGTATAATTTAGACACAGTATGTGTTTGACTCGGAGGAAGCAATCTGCAAACCGTGCTGTAGCTTGGGCAGATGGGCTAGGCAGGGGCAATAGGGAAGTCTGACAGTGCAGGATGAAGGACAAAGTCAATTCTTTCTCTCACATTGACCGTGCGCAGTACCATTTACTCAAAATGGCTCAAGATGTTTAAGATCAATGCAGATTTCAGCACTGCTCTATGGAGCCATGACTTTATGACTGTTTGATTTGTTTCCATGTCCACAGCTTGGTTCCTGGATAATAGATGAGAAGATCTGTCCTAGACATGTGGGCACATGGGACGCCCATTTTGAGCGGCTGAAAACAAATGCACTGTGTGGTGTTAGAGAAGAGGAGAAGGGGAACAGGGAATTCTCCTCCCTTCCTCAAGTTCCTGCTCAGGATGTGGTTATAATTGATCAGCCTTGGCCTGGCAGTGGTGGAAAAGGGACTCAGTGGAGAGAAAAGCAGGTCACGTTTTGGTGGAAGGATGAACATTGCCATACTCCCCACTGGCAAGCAGCTCCTGGGACAGTGGGTCTGAAAAGCACACTTTTCTAGTCTCTTGAGGCATCTTGTTTGCAGATACCACCACTTTGGAAAAATGTCTTTTCCTCTAGTTTTGCTTTACTGCATCAGAAACTTGTCATGGAGTCAATAGGACCGAAGTATCTTTAGGCTCACAGGACTCACCAAAGAAGAACAGACCCATGTTCAGACTGGTCCAGTCTTCTGTCTCCTCCGGTAGCTGGAATAAGCTTCCTCCAAAGAAGGCAGAAGCTGTACTGCATTTGCAGAGTGGCCTAACCTGAGGTCTAAATTGGTCTGAAATGCACTCAGAAGCAAATCTTCCATCTTTCTTCCTGTGTAGTTCATGCCCCTCTCAAATGACAGGTGCACCATGCAGAGGAGGATGGTGATGCAAAATTATCCTAGATTTCCCTCTTTAATCCAGATTAAGCATCTTAAAAATCTGTAATGTTTTGAAACATTAGCTAGTGCTCTTGTTTGCCATAGTTTTAAGGCAAACAGGCTTAACTTGGCATACCTTTAAGTATTTTTAAGTAGGATCAGATTTCCATAAGGTGTCTCAAACCGTGTACACCAAAATGGGGTTTCTTAGAATAACCATTTACTTTGGGAAAGGAAGGCCTATCCCAAAGTTCCCAAACACCCTTACGGTCTCTTCCCAGTGTTGCTATGTGACATCAGCCCAGTGGCACCAGCTCTGGCACTGTGACCCGGATTCATCCTTCCTAATTTTAGGTACAACAGTTAGGAGCACAGTGTCTCCTGCAAAATCAGTAGAGAGAATTAGGCATTTCCTAGCTTAATCTCTCTCTTTGATGCCTCTCTCTTCAGCAGTGAAAGGAGGAACCTGCTTACCTGTATGTCCACTTTTCCACTGCCCCTAGGAGCCTGCACTTTGGTAAGATAAATGCAGACTTGCTTGTACAAAGGAAAAAGCTGACTACCAGATTTGGAAAGTGACTCTCAGGTCCAAGAGCATGACTTTGTATGCTTACAGGACCCAAAGTAGAATGGGGGCTGTAAACCTCTGCAGAGCTTTGGGAAGCGAAACCACCTTTCTGCCTGAAAATAGAGGTAAATCCAGATTCTGTTCTTAGGATGTAAAGCTAGCTAGGGGGGCTCATGAGAAGCCTCAAAGCCAGGAGGATGGGGTTTAAGGGCTGCAAAGCTTGTTTTAATTTTTAAGAAAAATTTCTCTCTCTTCTAAAGGACAGGAGGAGGAGGGATAAGGAAGTCCACAGGGGAAATATTAATTTTCAGTCTTCTACTAGCATGTGTTGAGAACACTGTCTGCTTACAGCAATGAATGTTCACAACAAGCTTCTCATTCTCATGAAGGGAGACAGAAATGTGCTGCAGATGGCACAGAAGTGGCTGTGGAAGAAAGCTGCCTAGAGGCAGCTGAACTCTGACAACAGCACAATTCGCAGGACTTTCAGATTGTCTCATATTCAGGAGACTTTATATGTGTCTGTACTAATTTTACATGCCTTTAATAGCACTGTTTGTATTATACTGTTTGAAACTGGCCAAAATCGTTGCTGGCCCTTGAGCAGAAAAAGAAACAGAATATACTGACTTATAAAAAACAAGGCTGGCTGAGGGAACTTGTCCTAAACCAGAATGGCTCCAATCTGCTTTATTACTCCTTTTCCTTCCTCTTTCATTTCCTTTTCCAAAGTATAGCATTAAGTCTGCCTAGTGGCTAACAGGTCTATAAATCCTTCCCAAAGGAAAATAAGTCCTAACTCTCCCTCCGTACATCACAGCCAATTGATAATAGTTGTTGCTGTGGAGAAGTGTAGGATGATGCACTGCACGTTGCCTTAAACGTGTGCCAGTGTTGTCAGCCTAGTTAGGAGACACATTACTGTCCACTACTGTGGCTTACGTTCCTGCCACCCATTCCTTGATGGGACGGGGGCACTTGAAGATGAGTTTGTGTACTGAACGGGATTTAATATTCAGACTCAAGATATCTGTTCTGTGGGCTTAGCATATGCAGCATTCCCATTTTTGAATTGCTTTTAGGGTTTTTTTTGATGTGTGAGGTTCAGTCCTGCAGTCGGGGTGCTCACGTGGCTTAAGGAAGCCTGGGATCAGGTCTGACATATTCAATAACGACAGCAGTTCTCTGTCCCTTGTGCTGTGGGTCATCATTTACCCCTTGGCACTGGTATGATCAGTGCAGCATCGCGTACAATGGATTGGGCATATTTTGATGAAGTCAGGCACAGATCTTGCTTTCTCTTCCTCGGTCCCTCTGCATTTCTCTTCTTGCCTCGCTCTCTCCTTCCCTCTCTTCTCTAACCCTAACCCTAACCCTAGCCCTAAACTGGAATGCTTCTCCCTGCTGCAGGGGTCTCTCTGTCTCTCTCTCTCTCTGTCTCTCTCTCTGTGTCTCCACCTCCCTTTCTCGTTCCCTGTTTCTTTACTTTCCCTCTATCCCTTTCTCTCTCTTCTTTCTCTCTCTCTCTTTTACTTTCTCCCATGTTCTTCCTCTTTTGTTCTCTCTCTGTCCTCCCTTTCCCCGATTCTGCCTTTCTCTCTTGCTCTTTCTCTGTCCTCTCATTGTCTTTTTCCCAGTCTCTTCTCTTCTCTCTCCTCACTCTTTCCCTCTCTTTCTCCCTTCTTCTTTCTCCCTCCTTCTGTCTTCCTTCCATCTTTGTCTTTCTTTCCCTTTCTCTTCTCGTTCTGTCTCTCTTTTCCTCTCTCTTGTTCTCTGTCTCTTTCTGCTTCTCTGCCTCCTCCTCTCTTTCCCTCTCTGCACCTATGTCCCACTCTTCTTCCTGGCTTTTTTCTCTCCCTTTCTCCCTCTTGCTCTTTCCTGCTTTCTTCCTTCCCCCTGCTTTTTCTCCCTCCTTCTCCTCTCTCTCTTTCCCTCTCTCCTTCTTTCTCTCTCTTTCCCTGTCTCTTTCTCTTTCTCTCTCTTGCTCTCTCCTCCTCTCTTTCTCTCTCTCTGCCCCATCTCTTCTTCCTCTCCCTTTTTTCTCTTGTTCCTTCTCCCTCTCTCTCTCCCTCCTTTGCTCTCTTCTTTCTCTTTTTCTCTCTCTCACTTGTACTCTTCTCTTCTCTCTCTCTCTTGCTTCCTCATCTCTCGGTTTCTTTCTCTCTCCCTCCCTCTTTCTCCCTCTCCCTGCCCCCCTCTCTTTCCCTCTCTTCTCTCCCTCCCTCTCCCTCTCTCTCGTCTCCTTCTCCCTCTGTCTCTTGCTCTGTCTTCTCTTTCTCTTGCTTTCTCTTCCTCGGTCCCTCTGCATTTCTCTTCTTGCCTCGCTCTCTCCTTCCCTCTCTTCTCTCACTAGCCTTGTTTCTCCTCTTTCTCTCTCCTTCACTCTTACTCTTTCTCTCTTTTTCTCTTGCTTTCTCTCTCTCCCGCTGTCTTTCTCTACCTCACTTGCTCTCTTTTGCTTTTTTCCTCTTCTTTCTCTCCCATCTGCCCGTCCTCCTCCCACCTTTTGTCTTTCTCTCTTTCCCTCTCTCTCTCTTGTTCTCCCTCCCTCTCCCTTCCCCTCTCTCTTCCCCCCCCCCTCCTTTTTATCATGCTTTGCATCTCTCTCTGTCTTGGTCTTTTTTGCTGCCTCTCTTCCTCCTTCTCTCCCCCTTTCTCTCTCTTTCTTCCCCGTTTCCTTCTCTCCTGTCTTTTCTCGCTCGCTCTCCATCTTTCCTTCTCCTTCTCCTTCTCTCTCTTTCTCATTCTTTGTTTCTCTTTTCTCCCTTCCTCTTTTTCTCTCTTTCTCTCCCTCTTTATTCCCCTTTCCCTTTCTTTCTCTCTCTGGTTCTGTTTCCCTCCTTGTTCTTTCTTTCCCTCTCTCTCTCTCTCACTCTGGCTTCCTCCCTCTCTCTCTTTCTCTCCCTTCCTCCTCCTCTCTTCTTTCTCATGCTTTCCCTTTCTCTTTCTGTCTTGTTCTTTCTCTCTCCCTGTCTTTCCTTCTCTCCTTTTCTCTATCACTGCCTCTCCTGTTCTTTCTTTCCCTTTCCCTCCTTATTTTTCTCTTTTATCCATCTCTCTTTGTCCCTTTCTCTCACTGTTTATCACCTTCTCTCTTCCTTGTCTCTTTTTCTTTCTCCCTCTCTCTCGTCCTTTCTTTCCTTCTCCTTTGTTTCTTCTTTTTTTTCTCTTTCTTTCTCTCTTCCGTCTTTCTCTTCCTCTCTCCCTCCTTATTCCGCTTTCCCTTTCTCTCTTTCCTTTTTTTCTCCTTGTTTCCCTCTTTCTTTCCTTCTTTCCTCCCTCTCCCTTTCTGCCCCCTCTCTCTCCCTCTCTCTTTCTGTCTCCTTCCTTTCTTTTTCCCTCTTGCTCTTCTCCCCGCCGCTCCGGGCCCCGCCGCGGCGCTGTCGCCGGTCGCGGGGCCCCGGGGCGCCGCCGCGCGGGGGCTGCCCGGGCCCTGCAGTGCCCCCGCGGCCGCCAGGCGGCGCCGCCGTGCGCGGGCGAGCGGCGCTGAGGGGCGGCAGGTGCGCGGCGGCCCCGCGCCGGGCCGGGCGGGCGCTACCGGAACCGGAACCGGCGGGGCGGGGCGCTACCGGAACCGGAACCGGCAGCGGCGGCAGAAGCAGCGGGAGGAGCAGGAAGAGGAGCAGCAGCAGGGAGCGGGGAGGCGGGACGGGCTCTGGCTCTGCCGGGAGGCACCTGGGCCCCCCCCGGGGGGGGTCGCAGCGGGCGGCCCGGGCTTGTCCGCGGGGCAGCGGGGGGCGGAGGCCAGGCCCGGCCCGGCCCGGCCCGGCAGCCGCCGGGGCTGGCGGGAGCCGCGGCCGCCGGGAGCGCCGGGCCGGGCCGGGGGGAGTCGCGGGGCCCCCCTGCTGCCTGCCTGCCTCGGGCGGGGCGGCCCCGGCCCCCGTGACACCCGCGGGCGGGCGGCGGCGGGGCCCGGCCGGGGAGGGCAGCAGCGGGCACCCTCGGGGGAGCCCCGGGCCGGGCCCGGTGCGGAGCCCCGTGGGGCCGCGAGCGCTCCCGGGACGCCTCTGCCCTCCCGCGGGGGCCGCGAGCCGCGGGGCTGTCACGGACGGATGGATGGACAGCGCCAAGCGGGAGCTGGATGGAGCCGCCGCCGCCGGGAGCAGGAACTGGACGGAGGGACGGAGCCACTGCCAGGAGCGAGCGCCGGACGGAGCCGCAGGCACAACAGAGCCGCTGCTCGGGCACAACAGCTGGTGCGGAGTGATGAGCTTGTGCACATGGCATCAGTCTGGACTGATGAGCTCAGACTGATCCAATAGTTTTACTCTTTAATTACTCTTTAATTACTCTTTAATTACTCTTTAATTACTCTTTAATTACTCTTTAATTACTGACAGGGCCATAAATCAGTTGCTATCACAGGTCAGAGCTTGGTGGCATCACTGAATGTTGCATCAGTGTTGAAGCCTTAGCTGATGGATATGGGATCAGTGTTGGCTAATTCCCTTATGAATGTTCAATGAAGGCTGAGTAATGAGCTCAGGGACATTGACTCAGGGATGACTAATGACCTTACACATATGGAATCCCTAGTGACTAGTTAGTTCATGTTGCTTCAAAACCTCTAAGCTAATTGTTTATTTAGTACTGAAAGTCTTGTGTGAATGTTGACTAATTGGTTTCTATATGTCCACTCACTGTTGACTCCTCGAACTAATTGAGCATTTAGCTTGTGAATATTGAATCGATATTGACTCCCTGGTCAGGACTGATTCAATACTTCTAAGCTAATTGGTTAATTAGTGGTGAAAGTCTTGGATGAATGTTGAATAAATATTGGCCCTGGAAGATGGTGTCTCCTGGTGTTTCCTCCTCCCCAAAACCACTTTTGCGCCAGAAACTATCTCAGATGCGAGGTTGGGCCTGGTGCATGCCAGCCTCCCTGCCCTCAGGGTACTCGCGGATGGACTCCCCCCTTCGGGGAGGGTCCACGCACCCTCCCTCCCTCTCCCCCATCCCACCGCCTCCCCCCACCCTAAAAAGGGCCCCCTCAGCCTCCCCTTTGGGGCTGGAAACAGCCAAACTTGCCTCTGTTTCCAAGTCCCCAAAACGCAGGACTTAGTCTGTGTTTTCAGCCACAGGAACAGCCAAGTGAGCCTCCATTTGTGGCCCCCAAAACACAGGGCTTAGCCTCTCTTTTGGACCCCCAAAATGCAGGACTCATTCACCTGTTCTTGTGCTTGAAAACAGGGACTAAGCTGCCCTCTGTGGCCCCAAAACACAGCACTGGCCTCTGTTTTTAGTGCCCAAAACAGCTGACCTCGCCTCCGTTGCCAAGTCCCAGAAACATGCGACTCCTTAGTCTCTGTTTCTGGACCTGACAACATATGACTTGGTCTCTGCTTTGAGGATTAAAAACAGCCACCTCAGCCTCCCTTTCAGGCCCCCAAAACACAGGCCTTAGTTGCTGTTTGCAACCACAGAACAGCCAACTAAAAGCCCCTGTTTCAGGCCCCTAAAGGCAGGCCTGAGCCTCCCTCTCCACCCCCCAAAACAGCCCCCGAAGCCTGTTTCTGACCCCAAACCCAGGGCTTCAGCCCTGCTGCTGAGCTCAGAAACACAGGCCTTGGGCACCTGCTTGAACGCAGAGCCTGGGGCCCCCAAAACGCAGCATTCGGCCCCTCCCAGCAGAGCTGGAAGCAGCGACCTCGCCTCCCTTCTCCAGCCCCCAAAGGCCCCCGCGGCCGCTGCTCCGGGGCCCGAAGAAGCCCGGGAATGAGGCCGTGCTTCCAGCCCCAGGAGCAGCCGGGCTCCCCCAGCCCGTGTGCGGCCCTGCAGCCCCGCACTCGGCCCGTGTCGCCCCCCGCCCGCCCCTGCCCCGGTCGTGTGCGGGTCCGGTGCAGCAGCCCCAGGCCGGGCGGCCCCAGGCGGCTCTGGGCCCTGCTCGGGAGCTGCGCCGGGGCGGCTCCACAGCGAGGGCAGCGGAGCGGAGGGCAGGGGAGGCCCCGGCCCCGGGTGCGGGGCAGCCTGGGCGGGCGGGTGGGCGGGGGCCGGGCTCCGGCCCTTCGTGCTTTAGCCCCCGGCCCCGTGCGGCGGGACACGAGCCGCAGCCGCAGCGGGAGCCGCTGCGCTGCGCGGGCTGGGCCGGGCCGGGCCGGGCGGCGGCGGCGCCGCGGGAGGAAGCAGGGCCCGGTTCCGGCCGCCGCCGCCCGGCAGCCCCAGCCGCGCTCGCAGCCCTGGCCCCGGCTGCCCCCGCCCGGCCCCGCAGCCGAGCCCCTCCGCTCCTCACCTGGGGCCGCCGCCGCCGCCCGCCCGGCCCCAAGCGCCTGCGCCGTGACGGAGCCACAGAGGCAGCAAGCGGCCGCCAGCCGCGAGGCACCGAACTGAGCGCGCCGCCTGCCACAGCCCGCGCACGCACCCTGCCGCCCGCCCCGCCCCCGGGCCCGCCCCCGCCCCTGGCCCCGCCCCTACCGCTCCCCTGGCCCCGGCCCTGCCCCGCCCCCTTCCCACCCTGCCCTGCCCCACTCCCTCCCGTGCCGCCCCTGCTCCCCTGGCCCCGCCCCAACCCGCTCCCTCCCGGGCTTCCCTGCCCCACCCCCTGCTGCCCTGGCCCCCCCCCCCGCTGCCCTGGCTCCACCCCTGCTCCTCTGGCCCCGCCCCACCCCCGCCCCACTCCCTCCCACCGCGCCCCACCCCCGGCCCTCTGGCCCCGCCCCCGCCGCCACGTGTGTCACGAGCACGCCATTCTCGGCCGGGCCGCGCGCGCTGGGCGACGTCCCGGCAGCGCGGGGGCAATCGGCGGGTGCCGCTGCCCTGCCATGGGCCCGGGCTGCCCGTGTCCGGCCCCGGCCCCGGCCCCGGCCCCGGCCTCGGCCTCGGCGCTGCACTGCGCCCCCCGCGCCCGCCATCCCCGTCCCGGGCTGCAGCCGCGCCGGCCCCGGCGGCGGCGCGGGGACCCCGCGCTCGGCTCGGCTCGGCTCTGCCTGCCGCGTGGCGGCGCCGCAGGGCGCAAAGGGGCCGCTCGTGCCCCGCGTGACCGGCGCGGCGTGGCTCTGCCCGGCGCGGCACACGGCGGCCGCGGCCCCTGCGGGCGCCGTTTCTGGCGGCGCCGGTGTCACCGAAATCGGGAGCAAAACTCCTCAACACCAGTGTCGCACTAAGCAGCAGGCGTTCTCCGTATCACAGCGCCGGATGCGCGGGGGGGGGGTCGCTCCGCTCCGCCCAGCGTGCATGCCGTGTGTTGCATTAGCCAAAGTTTCTGTTGCTCTGTTACATCCGTAGGCATCAAATTTCCCGGAATGATTATACATATTCATTCTATTTCCTGGAAGGAATTATCATATTTACATAGTCATTACGCAGGCGGTCTGAGTCTCCGGGGGGCTTCGATGGGGGTCTCTGGTGGTTGCTGACGAGGTGCCTTTTCCAGGAACGCTGAGCTCCTTCGCCATGTTGGTCTCGGCTTGGCTCGTTTCTTTGCTTGAGACGGCTGCCTTGTTCCTGGCCTTGGTCTCAACTGGGTTCTGCTGGTTTCGCTGTGCTCCTTGAGGCTGCATCAGTCACAGCTGCGAGAACTGTGTCCTTGGGTGCATTCTCGTCTGAAGCTCCTGGCAGCAGCCCCACCCCCCTTCCCTCCCCCTCTTGAGACTTGTCTGAGGCCCCTGCTAACACCGGGGCTGGGGCCGCTTTTCCCCGGGAAACGGCCCAAGCGGCCGGGAGCCGCCGCGGCGCTGCCCTGTCACCGGCGCCTGTCAAACCCGCACTGCTCGAGGAGGGCTCGGGGGCAGCACGGCGGTGCCCACTCACACAGGGGGCCTGGGCTGGGGGCGCTGGGGGTCCCTGGGCAGGTCCCGGCCCGGGGTGAGCCTGCCCGGCTCCAGGCCTGGCTCCAGCTGCCCCGGGGGGCTCGGGCTGGCCCTGGTGCCTGGCGCTACGGGACGGGACAGGACGGGATGGGACGGGACAGGACGGGGGGCCCCGGGGCGGCGGCAGGGCCCAGCCGGGGAAGGCAGCACTGGGGGCCCCTGCCCTGGGGGGGCTGCGAGCGCCCATCCCACCATTTATTACACCACCACCCCCCCCCCGGCCACTTATGACGACCCTTTCAAATCATTAAATGCCCTGCTGACATACCCTGCCCCCTCCCCCAGCCACTCGTTCTTGATATCCATCTCGATGCCTTTTGGTAGGTCTGGCATTGGAGGGGCATCGATGCTGCTTGCTATTGAGAGGGAGCGATGTCGATACCTTCGATGCCTGGCAAGAGGAAAGGGGAGGGGGGGCGAGAGCGAAAGCGATTGATGCCTGTCGAGATGGAGAGGTATCGATGCGTCCCGAGAGGGAAGGATAGGTAGGGATGTTGGGCCCTAGCGGTATGTCTGGAAAAGAATATTCGCCAAGGCCCGTCGATGTCAAAAACGGTCCATGTCGCTAGTCATCTGTGCGTAGGGAGAGCAGCACGGGCCGCAGAGCGGAAGGTATGCACGGGTGTGGGGAAGCAGAGGCATTGGTACCTGTCGACAGGGTTTCAGATCTTTATTGATCGATATCGCCCCCCCCCGCCACTTTTTGCACCACCCCCCCCGTCACTTGTTACCACAACACCCCCACGTGTTAGGCCACCTTCCGACATATCTCGTGCCACCTCCACTTATTATTGACATCCACATCGAACCCTATGGATAGGTGTGGAATTTGACAGGCATCGATGCTGCTCCATTTTCAGAGGGATCTGTGTCGATACGGTCGACGCCTACCAAGAGCGAAACAGGGCAGAGAGCAAAAGCCATAGATGCCTGTGGAGATGGAGAGGTATCGATGGCTGTCGGCAAGGATGGATAGCGACAGCTACCAAGAACCAAGGATCCGTTGTGCTCTCGATGCCTCGAAGCGACTCTGGAAATGGACAGGCCTCGATGCCTGTCGAGATGGAGCGGGAGCGATGTGTACCGAGAGCGACGGAGAGCTAGGGATGTCATGCCCTGGCGATAAGTGTGGAAATTAATATTCACCGAGACCCGTCGAGGTCAAAAACGGTCAATGTCGAGAGTCATCGGTGCCTACCAAGAGCAACATCGGCCACAGACCGAAAGGTATGCGCGCATGTCGGCAACGGGACGTATTGGTGCCTATCGATGGTCTTCAATATTAATATCAAAGCCAATCGACAGGTGTGGAATTCGACAGGCCTCGATGACGTGACAGTGTGCTCCTTCCCCCCCCCCCCCCCCCCCCCCCCCCCCCCCCACTGATGTGCTCTCTCCCCCTCAACCTGACCTCCCTGTAAGCAGCACCTATGTAGGGGCTAGCTGAGCGTGTGCCAATTAAGGCCCATCTAGCATGCAAATATGATGATGAGTCAATCACCCCCCCCCCCCCCCCCCCCCCCCCCCCCCCCCCCAGAAATAGGGGGCAGCCTGGAGCCCCTTGAGCTCTCCTGCACGGCAGCGGGCTGCACTGCAGAACCTCGCCTTGAGCAGGGACACCTCTCACGGTCACTCCTCGAGGCTGAGAGATTCCTTACCCGCCCCAGATCCTTGGGAAGTGATTAATAGCGTGCTGAACCCCTGCGAACTTTGCCGAGTTATATCTCTGACTAACTGCACACCTAATCCCTGAGACAT
The DNA here is from genome assembly GCF_036417845.1 of Apteryx mantelli. Lineage (NCBI taxonomy): Eukaryota > Metazoa > Chordata > Aves > Apterygiformes > Apterygidae > Apteryx > Apteryx mantelli. Next base: position 2,722,244 of record NC_090002.1, on the reverse strand, counting down.
AAACCGTTGAGCAAGTCTGAGACTAGGGCAGGATTCAGCCACGCCTAGGCTCCTCTCCGAAGGAGTCTCACTCAGGCAAGCATGCACTCACACGAGCGAGTACTCATGTGAGCACACACTCATGTGAGCATGCACTCACCTACGTGAGCACTCACCTACACGAGCGAGCACTCACGTGAGCAAGCACTCACATGAGTGAGAACATGAGCGAGCACTCATGCGAGTGAGCACTCACTTGAGCACTCACCTATGTGAGTGAGCACTCACTTGAGCAAGCACTCACATGAACACTCACCTATGTGATCGAGCACTCACGTGAGTGAGCACTCACACAAACACTCACACTCACCCACTCATGCATGCAAGCAAGCACTCAGGTGAGCAAGCACTCATGCAAGTGAGCACACATGTGAACAAGCACTCAGGTGAGGGAGGACTCAGGCAAGGGTGCACTCCTGTGAGTGCGCACTATGGGGAGCATGCACTTCTGTTAGTTTGCACCCCCATGAGAACCCCCGTGAGTGGGCGCTCCCGTGAGAGGGTGCTCTGGGGAGTGGGCACTCCAGGGAGTGTTCTCTGCCATGATTAGGCGCTCCGGTGAGTGGGTGCTCTGGTGCATGGGTGCTCCAGTGAGTGCACGCTCCGGAGGGTGGGTACTCCAGGGAGCAAGCACTCCGGGGAGTGTGCACTCTGGTGAGTGGGTACTCCAGAGAATGTGCACTCCCGTGAGTGGGCACTCTGGGGAGTAGGCACTCTGGGGAGTGTTCTCTGCCATGACTGGGCGCTCCAGTGAGTGGGGGCTCTGGTGCGTGGGCGCTCCAGTGAGTGGGCGCTCCGGGGAGTGAGCACTCTGGGGAGTGGGCACTCCGGGGAGTGTTCTCTGTCATGACTGGGCGCTCCCGTGAGCGGGTGCTCTGCTGAGTGTGCACTCACGTGAATGGGCTATCCCGGGAGTGGGCACTCTGGGGAGTGGGCACTTCTGTGACTGCACACTCTGGGGAATGTGCACTCTGGGGAGTGTGCACTCACTCCCTAGAGTGTTCGCTCACTGGAGTGCTTGCTCACTGGAGTACTCTTTTGTATGAGTGCTCACTCACAAGTGCTCACTCACCGTAATGCTCACCGGAGTATTGATTCACGTGATTGCTCGCTCACTGGAGGGCTCACTCATGTGACTGCTCAATCACTGGAGTGCTGGCTCACCAGAGTGCTTGCTCACCAGAATGCTCACTCACAAGAATGCTCACTGGAGTAATCACTCACCGGAGTGCTCGCTCGCCAGAGTGCCCGCTTCCCAGGGTGCTTGCTCACTGGAGTGCTCATTCACTGCCATGGTAACTCATGTGAGGCTCGCTCACCAGAGAGCTCGCTCACCAGAGAGCTCGTTCGCGAGAGTGGTCACTGGAGTAATCGCTCACTGGAGTCCTTGCTCACCGGAGTGCTTGCTCACTGGAGTGCTCACTCACCAGAGTGCTTGCTCACAATAGTGCTCTCTCACAATAGTGCTCTCTCAGAAGAGTGCTTGCTAACTGGAGTGCTCGCTAACTGGAGTGCTCACTTGAATGAGTGCTGGCTCATTGGAGTGCTCACATGCCGGAGTGCTCGTTCAGCGGAGGGCTCTCTCAGCGGAGGGCTGGCTCACAGCAGTCCTCACTCACCGCAGTGCTCTCTCAGCGGAGGGCTGGCTCACAGCAGTCCTCACTCACCGCAGTGCTCCCTCACCAGGGAGTTCACTCATTTGAGTGCTCACTCACCACAGTGCTCGCTCACTGGAGCCATCACTCACCAGAGTGCTTACTAACCAGAGTTCTCACTCATGTGAATGCTCACTCACCGGAGTCATCACTCACCAAAGTGCTTGCTCAAAAGAATGCTCATTCACCGGACTGATCACTCACTGGAGTGCTCGCTCACCAGCGTACTCACATGCATGAGTGCTCACTCACCAGGGTGTTCACTCACCAGAGTGCTCAGTCACTGGAGTGCTCCCTCACAGGAGTACTTGCTCACTGGATTGTTCACTCACTGGAGTGATTCCTCAGCAGAGTCATCCCTCACCTGAGTTGTTGCTCCCCGGAATACTCGCTCACTGGAAAACTTCCTCACTGGAGTGCTCGCTCACTTGAGTGTTCGCTCACCAGAGTGCTCACTCACAGCAGTGCTCACTCAAAGGGTTTCTTGCTTGCCGGAGTGCTCCCTCACCAGACTGCTCGCTCACTGGAGTGCTCGCTCACCGGAGTGATTCCTCACCTGAGTGCTTGCTTACAGAAGTGCTCTCTCAACAGTGTTCACTCACCAGAGTGCTCCCTCACCAGAATGTCCACTCACAGGAGTGCTCCCTCACCAGAGTGATCTCTTGCCGCAGGGCTCACTCACCAAAGCGCTCTCTCACTAGAGCGCTCGCTCAGTGGACTGCTCGATCACCGGAGTGCTCAACTCCCTGGAGTGCTCGTTCACATGAGTGCTCATTAACCAGCATGCTCTCTCATGTGAGTGCTCACTCACTGGAGTGCTCGCTCGGCAGAGTGCTGATTCACATCAGGGCTTGCTCACCAAAGGGCTCGCTCACCGGAGTCCTCACTCATTGGAGTGCTCACTTACCAGAGTGCTCGTTCTCATCAGTGCTCACTCACTGGAGTTCTCGCACACAGGAGTGCTCACTCACCAGATTGTTTGCTCACTGGAGTCCTTGCTCACTAGTGTGCTCACTCACCAGAGTGGCCGCTCACCAAATTGCTCGCTATCCAGTTTACTCACTTGCCTGAGTGTTCCCTCATTGGAGTGTTCACTCACTAGAGCGCTCAATCACAAGTGCTTTCTCAGCAAAGTACTCACTCGTGTGTGTGTGCTCCCTCACCGGAGCGATGCCTCAGCAAAGTGTGCGCTCACCAGAGTGCTCTCTCTCACAGGAATGTTCGCTCACGGGAGTGCTTGCTCGCAATACTTCTCACTCCAAAGTGTGCTCACTCACCAGAGAGCTCGCTCACCAGTGAGCTCAGTTGCAAAAGTGTTCACTCACCAGAGTGCTGGCTCACCAGAGTGTTCATTCGCTGATGTCCTTGCTCACTGGAGTGTTCACTCACTGGAGTCCGCGCTCACCAGAGGGCTCACTGGCCGGTATGCTCGCTCACCAGAGTGCTCACTCACCAGGGTGTTCACTTGTGTGAATGTTCACTCACCGGACTGCTCATGCACCAAAGTGTTCACTCACATGAATTCACACTCAGCGGAGTGTTCACTTGCCGGAGAGCTCACTCGCTAGACAGCTCACTCGCTAGACTGCTCGCTCTCGTGAGTGCTCACTCACCAGGGTGATCATTCGTATGAGTGCTCCCTCACCCAAATGCTTGCTAATGAGAGTGTTCACTTATTGGAGTACTTGCTTACCAGAGTGCTCACTCGTGTAACTGCTCACTCCCCAGAGTGCTCACTTACCAGAGTGCTCCATTGCCAGAGTGCTTCATCGCCATATGGCTCACTCAACGGAGCACTCGCTCACCAGAGTGCTCACTCACTGGAGTGCTCTCTCCCTGCAGTGTTCGCTCACCGGAGTACTTGCTCACTGGAGTGCTCATACATGTGAGCGCTCACTCACTGGAGTGCTTGCTCGCCGGACTGCTCGCTCGCCACGGTGATTATTCGTATGAGTGCTCCCTCACCTGAGTGCTCACTAATGAGAGTGTTCAATCACCGAGGTGCTCACTCCTGTAACTGCTCCCCGGAGTGCTCGATTGCCGGAGTGCTTGATCGCCGGAGCTGACTGACTGGAGCGTTCACTCAAAGGAATTTTTGCTCACTGGAGTGCTCATACGTGTGAGTGCTCACACAGAGTTCTCACTCACCAGAGTGCTCGCTCACATCAGTGCTCCCTCACCGGAGTGCTCGCGCACAAGTGTACTCACTGCAGGCATGAATATCTTCAGCTCCTGACACCTACGGAGACCCAGCGCTATCGATCCCTAGGAGGAGGCATGGAAAGGGCCGGGCCTCGGGGCCTCTGGAAGCTGAGAGGGAGCGATGCACACCGAGGGGCACGGCGAGCTACGGACGTCGTGCCCGAGCAACGCGGACGGAAATCAAGACTCGTGGAGGCCTGTCGCTATCAAAGACGGTCAATGTCGATAGGCAGCGGTGCCTCCCGAGAGCGACATCCGCCCCAGAGCAAAGGCTAGGCGTGCATGAGTGCTCGCGCGACAGAGCGCGTGAGTGCGTGCGTGAGTGCGTGAGCGAGCGCATGAAAGAGTGAATGCGTGAGTGAGTGTGTGAGAGCTTGCGCACGTGAGAAAGTGCATGGGTGAGAGAGTGCTCGCAGGCGTGAGTGCTTGCCTGGGTGAGTGCGTGAGGGAGTGCTCGCATGAGTGCTTGCGTGAGTGAGTGATCGTGTGAGGCAATGCGTGAGTGCTCACATGAGTGAGTGCGTGAGTGCTCGTGTGAGTGCGTGCGTGCTCACATCAGTGTTTGCTCGCATGAGTGCGTGCTTGCCTGAGTGCTTACTCACACAAGCACTCACGTGAGCACTCACTCATGCGAGCACTCACGCACTCATGCACACACTCACGTGAGCACTCGCTCCAGCACTCACTCATGTGAGCACTCACTCACACGAGGACACTCTCGCACGAGCATTCACACACACACAGGAACTCACGCACTCGCGAGCACTCATGCACACACTCACTGACTCATGCACTCACTGATGTACACACTCCTGTGAATGAGAACTCACGTGAGGGAGCACTCACACAAGTACTCACATGAGCACTCATGCGAGCATGCACTCACACGAGCATGCTCTCACACAAGCACTCACGTGAGCAAGCACTTAGACAAGCACGCACTCACGTGAGCACTCATGAAAGAAATCACTCACGTGAGCACTCACAGAAGCACTCAGTCCTGCGAACACTCACTCACGCATTCAGTCACTCACAGGAGCATTCACGCACTAACATACTCGCACACTCACGCACTCTCTCACGCGAGCACTCTCAGAACAGCAATCTCTCACGCGAGCACTCACGCACTCTGACTCATGCACTCATGCACTCAACTCACGTGAGCACTCACATAAGCACTGACTCACATGAGCGGGCACTCACGTGAGCACACACTCATGCAAGCACGCACTCATGCGAGCATGCACTCACGAGCACTGAAGTGAGCAAGAACTTACACGAGCACGCACTCACACAAACACTCACATGCGAGCACTCAATCACACGAGCAATCATGCACGCACTAACACGAGCACTCACTCGCGCGAGCAATCACGCACTCACGCGAGCACTGATGCGAGCCCTCTCTCACGTGAGCACTCACTCACACGAGCACTCACTCGCTCAAGTGAACACTCACTCAAGTGAGCACTCACTCACACGAGCCCTCACGCAGTCACTCATGCACTCACTCTCATGCGAGCCCTCACTCATGTGAGTGCTCATTCACATGAGCGCTCATGTGAGCTCTCATGCGAGCACTTATTCATGCAGTCACGAACTCACTCAGGCATTCACGCAAGCACTCATGCACTCACGCGAGCAATCACTCACGCACAGACTAGAGCACTCTCTCACGTGAGCACTCACACACTCAGGCGACCACTCACACATTCACTCACATGAGCACTCACTCACTGAGTCACAAAATCATGCACTCAGGCATTCACGCACTCACTCAAAAACTCACGCACTCCCTCACGCACTCACTCCTGTGAGCACTCGTTCACATGAGCGCTCACGTGAGCACTCATTTCAGTGAGCACTCATGCACACACTCACGCATGCACTCATGAACTCATGCGAGCACTCAAACGAGCAATCACGTGAGCACTAACTCACGTGAGAACTCACGCACGCACTCACGTGCTCACTCACGTGAACACTCACTCACATGAGCAATCATACATTCGAGCACTCAGGCACTCATTTGCTCACACACTCACGTGAGCACTCACGCGAGGACTAACGCACTCATGTGAGTGAGCACTCATGCACTCACACACTCATGTGAGCACGCACGCATGGAAGCTCTCCCGCACGCATGCACGGACTCAGGCACTCAGGCTCTGCTGTTGTCAGATGACCCTCTGGAGCCTGGGGGTGGCTTGGGACAAGCAGGGAGGATCTTCAGTCTTCTGGTAGCTCCCAGCATGGATGTGGGTGGGATGGGGCTGGGGGTGGCATGGGAGGGCAGGAATGGACACAGCCCAGAGGGGTGAGGGGGAAGGCGCATTTTGAAGGGGGGATGTGGGCAGTGACACTGAGCCTGTGCTTCCAGTTTTCTTTTGGTCAGGTATTGCTGGATTTCTCCCCTGAGACTGAGCTGCTCCAATGCCATCAGCTCTCCGCCTGGCTTTCGGAAAAGGTTTGTTGTTTTTGCAGCAGTTGAGGCAAAGCAGAATTACCAACCCCCTGTCAGGTCAATACAGGCAAAGGGAATCACTGCACGCGCCATGCTGTGTGTGCACGAGCCTTCCTGGGTCAACTGTGCTGACACGCTGGTTGGGCTAATGCCCTTTGGTTGGCAAGCAGTTGCGTTAGCAGCTGCCCCAGCAGGGTTAGTAGCAAAACATCTTCCGTGGGTGGGTTTTTTTTCCAGGCTTTGGGTTATTTATTTATTTATTTTTTAACCTCCTCATGTGGTTCTGAATAGGGGGGTGATTCATTTCTCTCTCTCTCTCTGTGTTTAATTTTGCCTCAGCCTACCATTTTCTGCTTTAAACTAAAGGACAGCTCTTGGTTTGGTTGTGCCATAGGAGGAATGTATGAGCTTGGCACTGTGAAAACTGAGACAGAGCTGTTTGTATCTGCTTGAGCCTAAAGGGAAATTCTGTGCATGCCTGGCATATAAAACTTGAAACTAAAAAAACCCCCCACAATAAATTCACCGCAAGATGCACGACCTTCAAATTATCCATAACTCAACTGCCTTCCCTATACATCATAGATGCAGCAAATTAGCTGCAGGGGTAATGATAATCTTAAAGCAAACACAGCTGGGTGTGGATGGTAGTAAGGAAAGTCAATTTGATACAGCAGCACTTACTGAACATAGTTTGGGGCCACATGAATCTACTTTGCAGTGGATGTGCAGCTTTTGAGCTCAAGAAAAGGTTTCTTGACTGTTGGAACCAAGTACAAACCCTTCTTGCTCTCTGCGTAGAGTGAGTCCTCTTGCTATAGTGTGATTCCATTAGGGGCTTCTCAGCGGAAAGGTCGAAAAAGTGTTGAGAAAGTTGAAAGGCTGAAAAAGTTGCAAGCGCAGTGAAAAGGATGAGGGCTCATGTAGATAACGCACAGGATCAGCTCGCGGAATAAAGGCAGCCTCTCTAAGCAAGGACAAGGGAGTTTTCCCCAAAGCAGCGTCCAGTTTAGGCTGTGTGGAGGTTTTGGGCAAGTTGCTTTAACAGCTGGTGATGGGCCGGGCATTTGAAAGTAGTAATGAGCCGGTGCAAGCGCAGGCAGCCTAAGTGGGCAGAGCAGGGCCTGTTCCCTGGGGCCCCAGGCTGCGGGGCTGGGATCAGGCGCTGTGAGGAGCCCAGCGCTGAGGGGGCTTTTGTGGGGTGGGCTGAGGCTGGGGCACTTTGTGTGGGGTGCCGCTGCTGGCAGCGGGCCCTGCTGCGAGATGAGACAAGCAGGGGAGACAGAGGCAGAGCGAGCCCATGAGGGTCTGCAGCCAGCAAGGAGCCGCTTGCACTGTGCGAGTCCTGCCCACCAGTGCCCAGGCGCTGAGCAGAGCCACGGTCGTGCCAGAACCACAAAACTCTTTGCTGCAGCATGAGTGCTGCCCCGGCCACAGCCTCCACGCTCACCACAGAGCTAGTTATTTCATCTGTCGTCAGCCCCAGAGCCCCTACAACCAACCTCGTGCAGCCCCTGGTGCCGTGAGCGCTTCTGGCAGCGTGGCTGTGCTGGGCACTGTGGAGGTTGGGGGCTGCTGAGCTCAGGGCCGGGACCTGGGGAAACGCAGGGGGCTGGGTGGGAGCTGCCTGTTGCTGTGAGAGCAGCCTGGACTAGATGCAGCTGCTACTTGCAGCTGGTGGCTTTGGGAGGGGAGAGACTCTGCTGCACAGCTGTAAGGGAGGTGGTGCTGGCAGGGCTGAGCCTGCGGCAAGCTCCGGCCTTGGCCTCGGCAGCCCCAAACTGAGCCCGGCAGCCCTGAACACATAGGAGCAGCAGGTGCCGCCAGAGGTGTCTGCGGGCAGGCCGGGCTGGCGCTCGGTGCAGCTGGCCCGAGGAGCTCCTGGGTGCCTGCGCTGCCTCCGTTGCCACACTTGCCTCCTGGCAAGTTTTAGCTGTCTTCGGCTGAGCTCTGGCCAGTTTTGCCCCCCTCCCTTCCCTTTTCTGCAGGGCAGCCTGGTTTTGTGTTTGTGGGCTTTAAGGGAGAGCACAAGAAAGAATTGCCCAAACCTCCAGGCTTGGGCCGAGGGGCAAACGTTTGGGAAGGAAGAGGCAGGGGCTGCAGCAGGCAGTGGTGGAGGAGTGAGGCTGTGCGGAGGGAAAGGGGTGCTGGGGTGGAAGAGGGGAGAAAGAAGGCAGCATTTCAATGCAGACATCTCAGCCCGTGGGCCAGCATGTTCCTGAAGCCGGATCTCCTGGCAACCTGAGCCCTGGCAAGCCTGGCCTGGGCTTCAAGCAGGCGTGGGGGCTGGCGCAAGCTCTTCTGCGGGTCAGAGACTTTGGCGCGATCCTGTTTCCCTTGTGGTGCTGCAGTTGTGGAGCAGTGGTGCAGAGGGATAACCACGTACTTCCGCGAATGGGAGAAATGTGTCTTCCCTCGCCTGGAGGCAGCCCAGCTCTGTGCTCCCATTTACCTACTCTTCTGCTGCGTGCGCAGGAACTGGCGGGGCTGTGAGGAGGAAGAGGTGAGCGTTGCTGCTTTTGCAGCCGTGGGCAACGGTGGGCACATCCGCAGGGGCCGGCTGGGCTGTGCGCGGCGCTGTGCGAGGAGCCCAAGGGAGCAGGCTGGCCGTGCAAGTGCCCCAAGCCGGGAGCCTGCAGGCCACGTGCCGCAGCGAGCGGTGCTGGCCGGCGGCAGGACAGCAGCTCCCCGTAGCAGCTCTGAGCTGGGAGCCGCGGGGCTGGGAACATGCTGGGAAGCATGCAAATCCTGGGGCCTTTTGGCAGGGTGGGCTCCGGGGCGCGGGGAGGAAACGCTCTCCGTGCTGGCGAGCGAGCCCTTCTGGCCAGGGATGAAGGGGAAGGGAAAGCCCCCTGTGCAGGAAGGGCAGGCTGGTGCCTGGGGGAGGTGAGCTCTCCCTCAGCCCTCGACACGGTGTGTCCCTGTCCCTCAGCAGGTCAAGCAGGCTGTCCTCAGGGCGATGGGTGCCATGATGGGTGTCCTCGTGCACGCAGAGGAGCACCACAAGCACGCCTGGGAGCAGCTCCTCTGGCTCCTGCAACAATATTGAGAAGTCCAGGAGCCCTTTGGGGTGACCGCGGCGAGGTGTCGTGCAGGGCACGGTGCAGCTGGGGTTGTGCATGCGCTGCAAGGCGTCGGGGAGGGTGCTGAGAGGAGCCGTGGCCCCTTTGAGCAGGAACAGGGGGAAGAGGGGCCTGTGGCTTCCTGGGCTCTTGCTGGAAGAAACCAGCAAGGCAGGAGGGCCAGGAGGGAGCAGCGAGTGACTGGGGTGAGCGGCTTGGGAGGGGAGGCTATGCTGCCTCACGGGTCTTGGGAGCGTGCGAGGAGCCCTGCCCTCGCACCCAGGGGCCATGTCCAGCCCCTGTGAGGGGGGTGATGTGCCGGGAAAGGCTTTCCCGGCGGGGCTGGGCAGAGGAGAAAGACCTCGTGGCGCTGCTCTGCGGAAAGGACAAGTCAGAAGCCCCATGCGGGGCTTCCCTGGAAGTGGGTTCAGGCCGTGGCGTCTCCCAGCGCTGCTGGTTTCTCGCTTTGCAGGCAGCTTATGGTGACAGCCCCCCCTCCCTCTCGCTCTCCCTTGCAGAGTCTCGGCTGCTTCCTAGGGGCTGTGGCAGGGGTCGAGACCCTTGTACTCTGGACCAACCTTGTGCCTTTATCTATACCGCCGGCATGTATTATGCCGCCTTCCGACATAATGCGCCCCCCCCGCCACTTATTACACTCCCTTCCGCCATATAATGTCCCCCTGCCATTTATTACACCCCCACCCCTTCTGACATATTAGGCCCCCACCACCACTTATTTGGCCCCTTCAGACATATTGCACCCCTCCTCCATTTCTTACGCCCTCCCCCCCACAACTTATCACCCCCTGCCCTGGGCACTTCTTACACCCCTCTGCAAATTCTTATGTCCCCTTCCGACGTATTACACCATCCCGCCAATTGTTACGCCCCCTTATGACATACTACGCCCCCTCAACCATTTATTAACCTCCCCATCCAGTTCTTATGCCTCCCTGCTCATTATTACACCACCTCCTGATAAAACACACATCCCCTCCACTTATTATTAATATCTTATTATTGATGTCAAAAATGGTCAACGTCAATAGTCATCGGTGGCTACCGAAAGCACCGTGGGCTCTAGACCAAAAGGTACGTGTGCGAGTAGGGAAAGAGAGGTATTGGTGCCTATCACTAGGGTTCCGTATTGATTGATATTGCCCCCCTGTTATTTATGAAGCCCCCTGTAAATTATTTTGCTCCTCCGCCATGTGTTATGCCCCTTTCTGAGATATTATGCCCTCCCAGCCACTTATTACACCCCCCGCCGGTTATTATGCCCTCTGCTGACATATTACACTCCCCACCATTTCTTTTGCTCCTTTATGATATATTACGCCCCCCACAGCCATTTATTAAGCCCCCCAGCCACTTCTTATGCCTCCCTGCTCATTATTACAGGCCCTCCTGACATATCACACACCCCCTCCATGTCTTCTTGATATCTACATCAAACCCTTTTGAAAGGTGTGGAATTCGACAGGCATCGATGCTGCTCGATCTTGTGAGGGATCGATATTGATACGTTCAATGCCTCCCAAGAGCAAAATGGGGGCGAGCGCAAAAGCGATAGCTGCCTGTTGAGATGAGAGGTATGGGTGGCTATGGGCACGTATCGATACCGACAGTCACCGATACATCTAGATGCACAGTGTTCTTGATGCCGCTAAATGCATATGGCAATCGAAAAGCCTCCATGCCTATTGACATGGAGAGGTATGGATGTGTAGTGAGAGGGATGGACATACTTGGAAGCTGTGCCCTAGTGATCGGTATGGAAATCAATACTGGTGGAGGCCTGTCAATGTCAAAAACAATGTCGATAGTTGTCGATGCCTAGGGAGAGCAGCATGGGCCACAGAGCGAAAGGTAAGCATGCGTGGGGGGAAGCAGACGTATCAGTACCTATCGATAGGGTTTCATATCTGTATCGATCGATATCGCGCCCCCCCCCATTTATTATGCCCCTTGCAATTTATTAAACCCCCTGACATATCATACCCCTCTGACACTCACTCTTGATACCGATGGCTTTCTATAGCTGTGGCTTTGGACAGGCATCGATGATGCTCAATATTGAGAGGGATCGATGTTGATACATTTGATGCCTGGCAAGAGGAAAGGGGGGGCGAGATCGAAAGTGATCGATGCCTGTCGAGATGGAGAGGTATTGATGGCTGTCGGCAGGGATGGATACAGACACTTATCGATAGCTGTCAATGCACAGTGCTATTGATGCCTCTACGTGGGTCTGGAAATGGAGAGTCCTTGAAGCCTGTTGGGATGGAGAGGTATCGATGTGTACCGAGAGGGAAGGATAAGGTAGGGTATCGTGCCCTAGAGGTACACCTGGAAATGAATATTCGTCAAGGCCCATCGATGTCAAAAATGGTCCATGTCGATAGTTGTCATTACCTCGGGAGAGCAGCATGGGCCTTGGAGAGCAAGGTATGCATGCGCGTGTGGAGCAAGGGGTACTGGTGCTTATCAATAGGATTTGATATCAATATTGTTATCGAACCCTCTCGATAGGTGTGGAATTGGACAGGTATCGATGGTGCTCGATATTGAGGAGGCCTGAGGTCAACAGGTTCGATGCCTGTCAAGAGGAAACTGGGAGTGAGGGTGAATGCAAGAGATGCCTGTTGAGATGGAGAGGTATCGATGGCTATCGGCAAGGATGGATAGCGACAGCTACCAAGAACCAAGGATCCGTTGTGCTCTCGATACCTCGAAGTGGGTCTGGAAATCCACAGGCCTTGGTGCCTGTTGAGATGGAGCGGGAGCGATGAGTACCGAGAGTGACAGCTAGGGAAGTCGTGCCCTGACAAAACATGTGGAAATCAATACTTGCCAAGGCCCGTTGAGGTCAAAAACGGTCAACATCAAGAGTCATCGGTGCCTACCAAGAGCAACATTGGCCCCAGACCGAAAGGTATGCGCGCGTGTCGAGAACAGGAGCTATCAGCGCCTACGGAAAAGGTTCAACGTTAAGTCGCTGTCTTACTGCAATAAATGCAGTGCTGCTTCCCTCTTATGAGTGAAGTGCATCGCTCCTTTCGTGCGTGCTCGCGTGAGTGCTCACACAACCACGCACATATGCGAACGAGCACTCACGTGAGAATGCACTCACATGATCATGCACTCAGTTGAGCAAGCACTCACACGAGCGAGCACTCGTGAACACTCACATGAGCGAACATGCAGTCACGTGAGCACACATGAGCGAGCACTCGTGTGAGCACAAAAGGCAAGTGAGCACTCCGGTGAGTGAGCAATCACAAGAGGGAGCACTCTTGTGAGGGGGCACTCTGATTATCGAGGACTCCGCTGAGCAAGCACTCCGGTGGGTGAAGACTCCAGCAGGCGAGCGAGCTCTCTGGCGGGCGTGCACTCCTGTGAGAGAGCACTCGGGCAGGTGATCAGCCCAGTGAGCGAGCACTCCAGTGAATGAGCGCTCCAGTGATCAAGCACTATGGGAAGTGGAAACTTCAGTGTGCGAACAATCTGGTGAGTGAGCACTCACATGAATGAGCACTCTGGCGAGCGAGCACTCAAACGATTGAGCGCTCCGGTGAGCGAGGACTCATGTGAGTGAGTACTCCAGTGAGCGAGCACTCTGGTGAGTGAACTCTCTGGTGAGCGAGCACTCACACAAGTGAGGACTCCAGGGAGCAAGGACTCTGGGGAGTGAGGACTCCGGTGACAGAACACTCTGGGGAGCGAGCACCTCACACGACTGAGCACTCCAGGGAGCGAGCACTCTGAGTGCAGCAATCACGTTTGAGCACTCACATTTGTGAGCACTCCAGTGAGCGAGTTTTTCTGGCGAGCGAGCACTCACATTTGTGAGCTCTCTGGTGAGCGGGCACTCATGTGAGCAGGCGCTCCAGTGAGTGAATACTTTTACAAGTAGACTCTCTGGCGAGAGAGCACTCACGTGAATGAGTACTTTTGTGAGCGAGCACTCTGGTGAATGAGTAGTCCGGTTAGTGAGACCTCTGTTGAGTGACCACTCACATTAGTGTGTGCTCCTCTGAGCGAGCACTCCTCTGAGTGAGTGCCCCAGTGAGTGAGCACTCCGGCAAGAGAACACTGCAGTGAGTACTCTGCTGAGCGAGCACTCACATGAGGGACCACTACAGCAAGGGAGTGCTCCGGCGAGGGAGCAATCACACAAATGAGCACTCTGGTGAGCCAGAAAGCACTCATGTGAGCGAGCACTTACTTGAGTGAGCCCCCCGGTGAGTGAACATTCACAAATGTGAGCACTCCAGCAAGCGATCCCTCTGGTGAGCGAGCACTTGCATTAAAGAGCGCTCCAGTGAGCAAGCACTCTGGTGAGCAAGCACTCTCATGCATAAGCGTTCTGGCGAGCGAGCGCTCCAGTGAGTGAGCACTCACAAGAGTGAGCACTCCGGTGAGTGAGTGCTCGGGTTAACGAGCACTACGGTGAATGAACACTCTAGTGAGCACCCTGTGAGCGAGTAGTCTGGCAAGTGAGCACTCTGGTGAGTGATCACTCCTGTGAGTGAGCCATCACATGAGCTATCACTGCAGTGAGCGAGCATTCCACCAAAAGAGCGCTCCAGTGAGCGAGCGCTCAGGTGAGTGAGCTTTCCACCGAGAGAGCCCTCCGGTTAGCGAGCCCTCTGGTGAGTGAGCGCTCACCCCTGTGAGCGAGCACCCCGGTAAGCGCTCACATGAGTTAGCACTCCAGTTAGTGTGCACACCGGTGAGTGAGAAATCCAGTGAGCGAGCGCTCTGCTAAGTGAACACTCATATGAGTGAGCACTCCAGTGATCGAGCACTCCGGCACGCGAGCAGTCCAGTGATTGAGCACACACATGAGTGAGCACTCCGGTGATCAAGCACTCCAGTGAGTGGAAACTCCAGTGAACGAACACTGTGGTGAGTGAGCACTCACATGAATGAGCACTGCAGTGAGCAAGGACTCTGGTGAGTGAGCACTCCGGTGAATGAATATTCTGGTGAGCGAGCACTGACACAAGTGAGCTTTCTGTGGAGCCAGAAAGCACTGCAGTGAGGGAAGACTCTGGTGAGCGAGCATTCTGGTGAGTGAACACCCTGGTGAGCGAGAATTCACGTGACTGAGCACTCGGGAGAGTGAGCAATCACATGAGCGAGCACTCTGGTGAGTGAGCACTGCGGTGAGAGAGCACTCTGTTGAGCAAGCACTCTGGTGAGTGAACACTGAGGTGACAGAGCACTCTGGTGAGTGAGCACCCTGTGGAGCGAGGACTCTGTTCAGCGAGCACTCATGTGAGCGAGCCCTCCTGTAAGTGAGCACACCTTTGAGTGAACACTCTGGTAAGTAGGCACTCTGGTGAGCAAGCACTCCGGTGAGGAAGGACTCACATGAATGTGCACTCCAGTGAGCCAACACTCCTGTGAATGAGCACTCTGGTACGTGAGCACTCCAGTGAGCAAGCAGTACAGTGAGTAAGCACTCCGGTGATCAAGTATTCACATGAGTGAACTCTCAGGCAAATGAGCACTACATAGAGTGAGCACTCTGGTGAACAAGCACTCCGGTGAGCGAGCGCTCACACAATTGAGCGCTCCAGTGAGCGAGCACTCTGATGAGATGAACTCCAGTGACAGCACTACAGAGAGCATGCACTCCTGTAAGCGAGCACCCTGGTGAGTGAGTGCTCACATGAGCAAGCACTCTGTTGAGCGAGCACTCTGAGTGAACAGTGAGGTGACAGAGCACTCCGGTGAGTGAGCACCCTGCAGAGCGAGCACTCCGGTGAGTGAGCACTCACATGAGTTAGCACTGCGGTGAGCAAGCACCCTGTGGAGCGAGTGCTCCGGTGAGCGAGCGCTCACAGAAGCAAACACCCTGGTTAGGGAGCACTCACGTGTTTGAGCACTCTGGTGACAGCGCAAACATGAGTGAGCCCTCCGGTGATCAAGCACTCCAGTGAGTGGAAACTCCAGTGAGGGAACACTCTGAGCGAGCACTCACATGAGTGAACACCCAGGTGAGTGAGCACTCACGTGTCTGAGCACTCCAGTGATCGATCACTCCGGTGAGCAAGAATTCCGGCGAGTGAGCACTCTGCTGATTGAACGCTCTGGTGCATGAGTACTCCAGTGAGCAAGCAGTACGGTGAGTAAGCACTCACATGAGAGAGCTCTCAGGCAAGTGAGCACTACTTAGAGCGAGCGCTCCGGTGAGCTTGAACTCTGGCGAGCGCGCGAACTCTGGTGAGCGAGAACTCGAGCGAGAGGATGAACGCTGGAGAGCGAGAACTCTGGTGAGTGAGAACACTGTGGAGTGAGCACGGGGACTCTGGGGAGCACGGGAACTCTGGGGAGCTCGAGAACTGTGGTGAGCGTGAACTCTGGGGAGTGAGAACACTGGGGAGCAAGCACGGGGACTCTGGGAAGCACGGGGACTCTGGGGAGTGCGAACTCTGGGGAGTGCAAGAACTGTGGTGAGCACGGGAACTCTGGGGAGTGCAGGAACTCTGGTGAGTGCGAACTCTGGGGAGCGCGAGAACTCTGGCAAGTGCAAATCTGGGGAGTACAATCTCTGGTGAGTGCGGGAACTGTGGCGAGTGCGGGAACTGTGGTGAGTGCGAACTCTGCGGAGCGCGGGAACTCTGGCGAGGACGGGAAATCTGGCGAGCGCGAGAACTCTGGTGAGTGGGAACTCTGGGGATAGCGAACTCTGGCAAGCGCGAACTCTGGCGAGCGCGAGAACTCTGGCGAAGACGGGAAATCTGGCGAGCGCGGGAACTCTGGTGAGTGCAAGAACTCTGGGGAGCGCGAACTCGAGCGAGAGGATGAACGCTGGAGAGCGAGAACTCTGGTGAGTGAGAACACTGTGGAGTGAGCACGGGGACTCTGGGGAGCACGGGAACTCTGGGGAGCTCGAGAACTGTGGTGAGCGTGAACTCTGGGGAGTGAGAACACTGGGGAGCAAGCACGGGGACTCTGGGAAGCGCGGGGACTCTGGGGAGTGCGAACTCTGGGGAGTGCAAGAACTGTGGTGAGCACGGGAACTCTGGGGAGTGCAGGAACTCTGGTGAGTGCGAACTCTGGGGAGCGCGAGAACTCTGGCAAGTGCAAATCTGGGGAGTACAATCTCTGGTGAGTGCGGGAACTGTGGCGAGTGCGGGAACTGTGGTGAGTGCGAACTCTGCGGAGCGCGGGAACTCTGGCGAGGACGGGAAATCTGGCGAGCGCGAGAACTCTGGTGAGTGGGAACTCTGGGGATAGCGAACTCTGGCAAGCGCGAACTCTGGCGAGCGCGAGAACTCTGGCGAAGACGGGAAATCTGGCGAGCGCGGGAACTCTGGTGAGTGCAAGAACTCTGGGGAGCGCGAACTCTGGGGAGCGCGGGAACTCTGGTGTGTGCGAACTTTGGGGAGCGCGGGAAATCTGGTGAGCGCGAGAACTCTGGTGAGTGCGAACTCTGGCGAGTGCAAGAACTCTGGGGAGCGTGGGAATTCCAGCAAGTGCGAACTCTGGGAAGGGCAGGAACTCTGGGGAGCGCAAGAACTCTGGTGAGCACGAGAACTCTGGTGAGCGCGAACTCTGGCGAGCGCGAGATCTCTCGGGAGCGCGGGAACTCTGGAAAGCGCGAGAACTCTGGCGAGCGCAAACTCTGGCAAGAGCGAGAACTCTGGTGAGCGTGGGAACTCTGGCGAGCGCGAGATCTCTCGGGAGGGCGGGAATTCTGGGGATCACGGGAACTCTGGGGAGTAGGAACACTGGCGAGCGCGAGAACCCTGGCGAGTGCGAACTCTACTGAGCGTGAGAACTCTGGGGAGAGCAGGAACTCTGGGGAGCGCGGGAACTCTGGCAAATGAGAACTCTGATATTTGCGAGAACCCTGGTGAGTGCTAACTCTGACAAGCGCGAGAACTCTGGTGAGTGCGAACTCTGGTGAGCGTGAGAACTCTGGGGAGTGGGGGAACTCTGGCGAGTGCGAACGCTGGGGAGTGCGGGAAATCTGGCGAGCGCGAGAACTCTGGTGAGGGCGAACTCTGGGGAGCACAAGAACTCTGGGGATAGTGAACTCTGGGGAGCGCGAGAACTCTGGGGAGCGCGAACTCTGGGGAGCGCGAACTCTGGGGAGCGCAGGAACTCTGGCGAGTGCGGGAACTCTGGCAAGCGTGGGAATTCTGGTGGGCGCGAGAGTTCTGGGGACCGCGGGAACTCTGGGGAGTGTGGGAACTCTGGCGAGTGCGAACTCTGGTGAGTGCGGGAACTCTGGTGAGCGCAAACTCTGGTGAGCGGAAGAACTCTGGTGAGCGCGAACTCTGGGGAGCGCATACTCTGGGGAGTACGAGAACTCTGGAGAGCGTGGGAACTCTGGGGAGCACGGGAGCTGTGGCGAGCATGAGAATTGTGGCAAGCACGGGAACTGTGGCGAGCGCCAGAACTGTGGTGAGCGCGAGAACTCTGGCGAACGCAAACTCTGGGGAGCGCGAACTCTGGGCAGTGTGTACTCTGGGGAGTGCGAGAACTCTGGCAAGCGCGAACTATGGCGAGCGTGAGAACTCAGGTGAGCATGAGAACTCAGGTGAGCGCGAACTCTGGCGAGCGTGGGAACTCTGGGGAGCGCAGGAACTCTGGCGAGCATGAGAACTGTGGCGAGCACGAGAATTGTCGTGAGCACGGGAACTCTGGGGAGCACCGGAATTCTGGTGAGGGTGAACTCTGGGAGCACAAGAACTCTGGGGAGTGCGGGAAATGTGGCGAGCACGGGAAATCTGGTGAGCGTGAACTCTGGTGAGTGCGAACTCTGGTGAGCGCAAGAACTCTGGGGAGCGCGGGAACTCTGGGGAGTGCGAACTCTGGGGAGCACAAGATCTCTTGGGAGGGTGGGAACTCTGGCGAGCGCAAGAACTCTGGTGAGTGCGAACTCTGGCGAGTACGAACTCTGGTGAGCGCAAGAACTCTGGTGATAGTGAACTCTGGCGATAGCGAACTCTGGCAAGCGTGAACTCTGGCGAGCGCGAGAACTCTGGCGAATGAGAACTCTGACAAACATGAGAAGTCAGGTGAGCGCGAACTCTGGTGAGTGCGAGCTCTGACGAGCGCAAGATCTCTGGGGACGGTGGGAACTTTGGGGAGTGCAAGAACTCTGATGAGTGCGAACTCTGGCGAGCACGGGAAAGCTGGGGAGCGCAGGAACTCTGGGGAGTGCGAATTCTGGGGAGCACGGGAACTGTGGCAAGTGCGGGAACTCTGGGGAGCGCGAACTCTGGCGAGTGTGAGAACTCTGGCGAGTGCAAACTCTGGCGAGTGTGAGAACTCTGGCGAGTGCAAACTCTGGCGAGCGCGGGAAAGCTGGGGAGCGCAGGAACTCTGGGGAGTGCGATTTCTGGGGAGCACAGGAACTGTGGCAAGCGCAGGAACTCTGGGGAGCGTGAGAACTCTGGTGAGTGCAAGAACTCTGGGGAGCACGGGAATTCCGGCGAGCGCGAACTCTGGGGAGGGCGGGAACTCTGGCCAGCGCGGGAACTCTGGGGAGCACGAGAAATCTGACGAGCGCAAACTCTGGGGAGCGCGATAACTCTGGGGAGTGCGTACTCTGGGGAGTGCAAGAACTCTGGGGAGCGCGAGAACTCTGGCGAGCACGAGAACTCTGGTGAGTGCGAGAAATCTGGGGAGCGTGGGAACTCTGGCGAGCACGAGAACTTTGGTGAGCGCGAGAAATCTGGGGAGCACGGGAACTCTGGCGAGCTTGAGAACTCTGGTGAGTGCAAACTCTGGTGAGCGCGAGAAATCTGGGGAGTGCGGGAACTCTGGCGAGTGTGAACTTTGGGGAGCGCAAGAAATCTGGTGAGCACGAGAACTCTGGTGAGTGGGAACTCTGGGGAGCGCAAGAACTCTGGCGAGCGCGATCTCTGGCGAGCGCGACAACTTTGGCGAGCGCGGGAACTCTGGGGAGCGCGGGAACTCTGGCGAGCACGAGAACTGTGGCGAGTGCGTGAACTCTGGCGAGCCCAAACTCTGGGGAGCGCGAAATCTGGGGAGTGCGTACTCTGGGGAGCGCGGGAACTCTGGGGAGCGCGAACTCTGGCGAGCGTGAGAACTCAGGTGAGCACGGGAACTTTGGGGAGCACGGGAACTCTGGCAAGCGCGAGAACCCTGGTGAGTGCGAACTCTAGTGAGTGCAAGAACTCTGGGGAGCGCGAATTCTGGTGAGCGTGGGAACTGTTGTGAGCGCGGGAACTCTGGAGAGCACGGGAACTCTGGGGAGCACGGGATCTGTGGCGAGCGCGGGAACTGTGGTGAGCGCAGGAACTGTGGCGAGTACGAGAACTGTGGCGAGCACGGGAACTCTGGCGAGCGCGGGAACTCTGGCGAGCGCAAACTCTGGCGAGCGCGAACTCTGGGGAGTGCGAGAACTCTGGCGAGCGCGAGAACTCTGGCAAATGCGAACTCTGATGAGCGTGGGAACTCTGGGGAGTGCAGGAACTCTGGGAAGCGCGTGAACCCTGGCGAGGGCGAACTCTAGTGAGCGCGAGAACTCAGGTGAGTGCGAGAACTCTGCTGAGCGTTAACTCTGGTGAGTGCGAACTCTGGCGAGCCCGAGATCTCTCGGGAGGGTGGGAACTCTGGCGAGCGCGGGAACTGTGGTGAGCATGGGAACTCTGGGGTGCGAGGGAACTCTGGCGAGCGAGGGAATGTGGCGAGTGCAGGAACTCTGGTGAGCGCGAAATCTGGTGAGCGCGAGATCTCTCAGGAGGGCGGGAATTCTGGGGAGAGCGGGAACTCTGGGGAGTGTGAACTCTGGTGAGCGCGAGATCTCTCAGGAGGGCGGGAACTCTGGGGAGCGCGGGAAGTCTGACGAGTGCGAACTCTGGGGAGGGTGGGAACTCTGGTGTGTGCGAACTCTGGTGAATGCAAACTCTGGTGAGCACAAGAACGCTGGGGAGTGCAAGAAATCTGGGTAGCGCAAACTCTGGGGATAGCGAACTCTGGCAAGCGCGATCTCTGGCGAGCGCGAGAACTCTGGCGAGGACGGGAACTCTGGGGAGTGAGGGGTACTGTGGTGAGTGCGAGAACTCTGGAAAGCGTGAACTCTGGGGAGCGTGAGAACCCTGGGGAGTGCGAACTCTGGGGAGCGCGGGACCTCCGGCAAGCGCGAACTCTGGCGAGCGCGATCTCTGGGGAGCGCGAGAACTTTGGCGAGCATGGGAACTCTGGGGAGCGCGGGAACTGTGGCGAGCACGAGAATTGTGGCAAGCGCGGGAATTCTGGGGAGCACGGGAACTCTGGCGAGTGTGAACTCTGGCGAGTGCTTGAACCCTGGTGAGTGTGAACTCTGGAGAGCGCAAGAACTCAGGTGAGCACGAGAACTCAGGTGAGCGCGAACTCTGGCAAGCGCAGGAACTCTGCTGAGCGTTAACTCTGGGGAGTGCGAACTCTGGTGATCGCGGGAACTCTGGCGAGCGCGGGAACTCTGGCAAGTGCGAACTCTGGTGAGCACAATCTCTGGTGAGCACAAGAACTCTGGCGAATGCGAACTCTGACAAGCGCGAGAACCCTGGTGAGTGCGAACTCAGGTGAGCGCGAGAACTCTGGTGAACGCAAACTCTGGTGAGTGCGAGATCTCTCGGGAGGGCAAGAAATCTGGGGAGAGGAAGAGAGAAGCAGAGGGGGAAAGAGACCAAGCGGGAGAAGGAGAGAAGGAAAGAAGGGCAGAGAAAGAGAGTCCAGGAGAATGAAGGTGAGAAGGAGAGAAGGAGAAAGAGGCAAACTGAGGGAAAGACAGGAGGAGGGAGGAGGACGGGCAGATAGGAGAGAAAGAAGAGAAAAAAGCAAAAGAGAGCAAGCGAGGTAGAGAAAGACAGCGGGAGAGAGAAAGCAAGAGAAAAAGAGAGAAAGAGTAAGAGTGAAGGAGAGAGAAAGGAGAAACAAGGCTAGTGAGAGACGAAAGGGAAGGAGAGAGCGAGGCAAGAAGAGAAATGCAGAGGGACCAAGGAAGAGAGAGCAAGATCTGTGCCTGACTTCATCAAAATATGCCCAATCCATTGTACGCGATGCTGCACTGATCACACCAGTGCCAAGGGCTAAATGATGACCCACAGCACAAGGGACAGAGAACTGCTGTCGTTATTGAATATGTCAGACCTGATCCCAGGCTTCCTTAAGCCACGTGTGCACCCCGACTGCAGGACTGAACCTCACACATCAAAAAAAACCCTAAAAGCAATTCAAAAATGGGAATGCTGCATATGCTAAGCCCACAGAACAGATATCTTGAGTCTGAATATTAAATCCCGTTCAGTACACAAACTCATCTTCAAGTGCCCCCGTCCCGTCAAGGAATGGGTGGCAGGAACGTAAGCCACAGTAGTGGGCAGTAATGTGTCTCCTAACCAGGCTGACAACACTGGCACACGTTTAAGGCAACGTGCAGTGCATCATCCTACACTTCTCCACAGCAACAACTATTATCAATTGGCTGTGATGTACGGAGGGAGAGTTAGGACTTATTTTCCTTTGGGAAGGATTTATAGACCTGTTAGCCACTAGGCAGACTTAATGCTATACTTTGGAAAAGGAAATGAAAGAGGAAGGAAAAGGAGTAATAAAGCAGATTGGAGCCATTCTGGTTTAGGACAAGTTCCCTCAGCCAGCCTTGTTTTTTTTATAAGTCAGTATATTCTGTTTCTTTTTCTGCTCAAGGGCCAGCAACGATTTTGGCCAGTTTCAAACAGGATAATGCAAACAGTGCTATTAAAAGGCACGTAAAATTAGTACAGACACATATAAAGTCTCCTGAATATGAGACAATCTGAAAGTCCTGCGAATTGTGCTGTTGTCAGAGTTCAGCTGCCTCTAGGCAGCTTTCTTCCACAGCCACTTCTGTGCCATCTGCAGCACATTTCTGTCTCCCTTCATGAGAATGAGAAGCTTGTTGTGAACATTCATTGCTGTAAGCAGACAGTGTTCTCAACACATGCTAGTAGAAGACTGAAAATTAGTATTTCCCCTGTGGACTTCCTTATCCCTCCTCCTCCTGTCCTTTAGAAGAGAAGGAAACTTTTCTTAAAAATTAAAACAAGCTTTGCAGCCCTTAAACCCCATCCTCCTGGCTTTGAGACTTCTCATGAGCCCCCCTAGCTAGCTTCACATCCTAAGAACAGAATCTGGATTTACCTCTATTTTCAGGCAGAAAGGTTGTTTCGCTTCCCAAAGCTCTGCAGAGGTTTACAGCCCCCATTCTACTTTGGGTCCTGTAAGCATACAAAGTCACGCTCTTGGACCTGAGAGTCACTTTCCAAAGCTGGTAGTCAGCTTTCTCCTTTGTACAAGCAAGTCTGCATTTATCTTACCAAAGCGCAGGCTCCTGGGGGCAGCGTAAAAGTGGACATACAGGTAAGCAGGTTCCTCCTTTCACTGCTGAAGAGAGAGGCATCAAAGAGAGAGATTAAGCTAGGAAATGCCTAATTCTCTCTACTGATTTTGCAGGAGACACTGTGCTCCTAACTGTTGTACCTAAAATTAGGAAGGATGAATCCGGGTCACAGTGCCAGAGCTGGTGCCACTGGGCTGATGTCACATAGCAACACTGGGAAGAGACCGTAAGGGTGTTTGGGAACTTTGGGATAGGCCTTCCTTTCCCAAAGTAAATGGTTATTCTAAGAAACCCCATTTTGGTGTACACGGTTTGAGACACCTTATGGAAATCTGATCCTACTTAAAAATACTTAAAGGTATGCCAAGTTAAGCCTGTTTGCCTTAAAACTATGGCAAACAAAACCACTAGCTAATGTTTCAAAACATTACAGATTTTTAAGATGCTTAATCTGGATTAAAGAGGGAAATCTAGGATAATTTTGCATCACCATCCTCCTCTGCATGGTGCACCTGTCATTTGAGAGGGGCATGAATTACACAGGAAGAAAGATGGAAGATTTGCTTCTGAGTGCATTTCAGACCAATTTAGACCTCAGGTTAGGCCACTCTGCAAATGCAGTACAGCTTCTGCCTTCTCTGGAGGAAGCTTATTCCAGCTACCGGAGGAGACAGAAGACCGGACCAGTCTGAACATGGGTCTGTTCTTCTTCGGCAAGTCCTGTGAGCCTAAAGATACTTGGAGACAAACACCGCACTGTGCACTGTTCCCAGGCAGAACAGAGACCTCTGTGCAGAACAGGATTCTCTTTGGTGGAGAAAACTCATCAGGAGCCTTTGGTTACTTGAGCCAGTAGAAAACACTGTTTTTTCTATTTGTACAGATGATAAGGACAGTCATGAATGAAAACCGCTGCAGTGCAAAACACACTGCGTAACTCAAATTACATTCAGTTGACCTGCAAGCGTCCTTCAAAGGAAGCTTGCCACTTACTGCCCGACTAGCACTCTCCCCATCCCACGCAGGAATAGCCAAGAAGCAAAAGACACACAGTACATCACTGCCCCAAGGACAGCAGCAGTCGCCTCCAGAGCAGGCTTCAGAGAAAACACAACTTTCCTGCCCACTAGGCACCGCACTGCACACTTACCAGCGGCAGTTCTAGCTCAGCAAAGGCAAAAGACCTTGTTCTTCAGGAAGCTTTGATCCCAGAGGCAAGCGGTTTACTAGGGAAGTGCATTCTTCCTGCTGGGTAACTGCCGTGCCGCTTCAAGCACTATTTGATTCTCAAACCGTTTTTCTTATTTCCTCAGCCCTCAATTTCCCCGTTAGCTCCGAAGAAAACACAGGCTGTATTTGTCAGCTTGTTTCAAGCAGGCAGGAGAAAGGGAAAACGGAAAGCAATAAACTGCAGTATGTTGCTCTGCTGGATAAATCATGCACCAAACAAAGCAGCAACAATTTTTTTTAGGAAACACTCCTGTCAATTATAATATACAACTTAAAAATGCTGCTGTTACTCATCATAATTCCTCTGCTCAAAGGCCTCAGCAAAAACTTGTACTTCTCCACATTTCTGCCTAAATCCACATATCTCCATGGCATATTAAATGCACAGTCTTTCTGCACGGTCCAAGCTACTGCTGGCTACACACCTTCAGAAGCAGCCGTTTTCAGCAGGCCCTTCATAAACCTCCTTTGCTGGCTAATAAACCTGTAAGAGGAAAAGGCTCGGGGCTCTAGTGTCTCCGAATCTTATAGGACATGCATATAAAAATCAACACAACTTAAAATTTGGCAAATTCAGTGGACTCTCATAGAAAATTTTGAGTACAAGTTAACTCAGGACATTTGGAAATTACTCTGGGGAAAAAAAACGTCCTTCCCTCTAAACTGGAAACTCCTTTTGTATCGCAGGTTTTTCTTGAATTTTGTGTCTTAGTATCGGCAAGCAAATAAGTTCTTGCCATATGGGCAAGCCCAGACAAACCAAGGTGGAAATTTTATACTTAGGATACCTTGAGACAAAGAATCTGGTCAGAACCTCAGCTGTTACAAATTGATTTTCTTGATTATTGCTAGGTATCTTCACTACAATACACAAATTTTGTTCTGGCTAGACTGCTGGCCACACTACCATGCATTTCTTTGAACATTAAGGCAAAAACTGATCCACAGCGAAGCTGTAGTTCCCTGAACATTGCAAGGCAGCAGCAGACAGCCACTGCCGGAATAAGCAGCCCCCTGCCCCTCTGCTGCAGAGAGCCGTCCCTGCGCCAGCATCGCTGCAGCCCCAGCACAGGAAACGTGCAGCTGTGTGCTGAACCCGGTGGGAACTCCTCCGGGTTGAAACGCATCCGGCAGAACAGAAATGTTCTCTCTCAAATTCTTTTGCCTCTACACGCTGCTGTCAAGCACCCTTACCCACGTCAGGGTTTGAGAAGCACCAGTGCGAGCTGTGTACACCCCTCGTCTCGGACTCAGCCGAGTCCTCAGTTTGGCATTCTCTACAGAAGACCCAGCTGCATACCATAAATCCTGGAAAGTATCTGCTTTCTTGCACAAAAATCCTATCTGTGGCCAGAAACTGAAAGGGTCTGGATCATATCTTGTTCCATGCTATCTGGGGGAAAAAGAAGAAAACAGCTAATTATGGCCTTCACCAGCAAAGCAAACCTACAGCCCATCTATAGCTTCTCATAACTCTTAAACCCACTAGTACGCTATAAACCATCACCAGCACAACTGTGCAGCACAGGAAGAGACACTAACGGGCTTAAGTGAATACGTGCATTTTTATACCTTTTCTGTTACCTGATCAGACTAAAATATTGACTCAGTGCTGGTGCTGCTTTTCGCCAGACAAGGAAGTCTGTCGGTACAGCAGAGTGAACTGAACTCAGATTCCATTTGAGCAGTGATGGCAGCACTTAATACCATCTTCTCTGGAAATGTTCTTGCCACTAAATATTAATAAAACCTTTATATTAGAGGTCGGTGGGGCTTGAAAAGAAAAATAATATGTATGGAAGGAGACAAGCAAAGCAAAAGAAACTGGGAAAGAATCATAACTAAGTGGTAAATGAAAGGAGTGATTTATCTGAAGAGGGTGTCAACAAACGTGCTGGTATATTTTCATGAGTGATAAATAAGCAGAAAAGGAGGAATAGGATAGATACTGAGAGAAAGCAGAGGGGAGAGAGGAAAAGTGCAGCAGGAGGAGAGAAAAAAGTGTCTTAGATAGCGAGGGGGGACTCTTCAGGACAGAACTAGTAGAAGAGTCACTTCCACGAGCGGGAGCCGTCACCTCTCTCACACCAAGTGCAGCTCTGCAACTTTCAAACCCTCCCAGTGCTGCTATATGCCAACCAGTGATAAATAACGAAGGCCTACACAAAAACCAGAAGGCACTCTCGCTGAAGCACTGCTGAAATTTTAAGGCACAACACTGGGACTAGGTAATAGCTGCGCCAAAACCCCTCGTCTGTCGTGTAGCTTGTCATATATTTTCAGCTGATTTGTCAAAAGCACTGCGTTTGGCTTAACGCCTAACAACCTCCCATTCCTCCCATTAAACGGAATCAGACCCGTGCCAGGAGCTCGTGCATTTCCATCCAGTGTCCTCGTGTTTCCGACGGGGCCTGACCAGCACTGACAGCACATTCAGGGCGTTACCCACAGGAACAACAAACTCCCCGAACAAACTCGTACAAACGTAACGCCAATGTAACCAAGTGCAAACTCAGAATAAGCCTCATGTCTTCCCTTCCCTCCTCTCCCATAAGCAGTGACTTTCTTCAGCAGGAAAGGTGAGGTAGGCACGCCAGGAAATGTGAACCCATGTCACTCATTATTTCTTACGATAAACTATTCAGAGACGTTAGGATATTTTTCAGAACTCTGCTGTAGATCCTGGTGCCAACAAAACCAAACATATGGCAAACCTGGGGCTTGAGACCTGTGTATCAGTGAAAAGCAATTTGCAGACTTGCTGCCTTAGTTTTCCCCCTTAAATGTCCCACATTCAGCATACTTTGTTTGGATTACTTTTGCAATAGATACAGGGGGAGGCACTGTTTTCACAAGCAATTTCTGGTTTTGGCACCCCAGCGAAAATATTTTCAAAGAACTCAACATTCAGAACGTGGGCGTTTCAGTCTTTGACACGATCGGGCAATCCGCTTAATGGGCCTCCACCCGGACACCTCCAAAGCTGGACAAATAAAACATATGGTCACTGCTAAAGGCTGCCCACCAAGAACGGTCTGCATGATTTATCTCCCAGTGCTCTTCCAGACCTAAGACAAATCACAATGGTAGTTTTCAGGCAACTTTTTTTTAGCATTTGCCCTGAATACCTTCCTTGACAAGAAAATAATATTCTTCACCAGAGAGCATCTCACTTTTTCTTTCCTGTTCAAGACCATATAAATGGTACTGCATAGACATTTAACCATTCCTGTTGCTCTTCTTTTCCAGACTAACAAATTAGGGTACAGAGAAATTAAATAAATTCACGAGGTCACCTAACAAGTCAAGACCAAAGCAAGAGATAGGACTACAGAGGCCTTTCTAATTGTTACACTGCGATTGAGAAAAATAACTTTGCTTAAAATCTGCTTAAGGAAGGAAATAGCTTCTAGCTAAAGGATTTGCATCTTGGCTTATATAAATGAATAAATCAGAGTCAGTGGATTTTACTTCTTCCTACATTTCACTGTTATCTTGGGTTTTATATTCAAATGACAGTGTTCTGACTAAGTTCAATGAAAAGCATTTTTGTTCTTCAGAGCAATTACTTCATTTAAACTAGTGCTTCAGTTAACCAAAATGCTTTTTTTTTCCAGTGGGCAACTTCACTTGGAGACGTTACTGATTTTCTGAAGGACTATTTAATGAAATTTAATAGAAGTGTCTTTGATTCATTCTTAATCAACTTGTAAATTTTTCATTTTTAGAAACATATTAGGAAAACCTTTAATTTCATATTTGCTTATTTATTTATTCAATTTAATTTCAGTCTTGCATTTAAGTACTGCTATACTCCTCAAAATATTAAAAATCATATAACCCAATTATTATTATTTAAAATCGTTGCACATTTAGAGCAAAATATTTCAGTTAACTCTAAAAAGTATTTGATATTCTAATTACAAGAACCTCTTGGAATGAAACCAGAATGTAAAGGGTCAGCTTACTGTAATTTTCAACTGTTAAAGGAATTTTGAATTAGAACATAAGTAGCAGCTTCCAGTGAATTTTTCTCAGCAAAGTATCAACACCTTTGAAAAATGGAGAAAAATGAATGAAAGTATTGTCATAGTCTTAAATACACCAGTAGAAATGTTCCACTCAATCACGAGAGAGAGAAACAAAAGATGCGAGAGCCTTTGATCACCCAAATGCAAAGCCAGATCACAGAAATGCTGACTTTATCTGAAGCACTAAGACTCAAGAGTTACTGTCTAGCTACCCACGACTGCTCCCACCAACAGGAAGTCACCCACCTGGGGTGGCACGCGGTTTTCCTCCTCCAGCTGTCTCCCTCTTGCCTCCAGCTGCCTAACATAGGACAAGGTTGATTCTAAAATTAAAAAGAAAAAAACTCTCATTATCCACATAGATCTGCTTGTGTATACTAGTGTCAGAGCCTGTGCCACATGCTGACTTGTGCTCGCAGCAGCCTTCTTCTCTTAAAATTCCCTTGAACATGCAGCTCTGTTCCTCTCAAGGGCACTGCAAATAATGCTGGTACTAGAATTAATCCAGTTCTTTGTCACTTTTGATTCTAAACTACTGCACTTTAAAACAATATTTATAGTCCCTTCTCAGACAAAGGAAATCTTACAGAAAGGCAACACAGACTTGATTTCTTCTATCCCATACCCTAAGCTCTGTGAGCTTGGACAAGAGCAATGCATTCTTCTACAGGGTCACCACTTCAAAACGCAGAAAGAGAAGACTGTCTTCTGCTGACAGATGCAGCCAAAGAGGTCCCTCCACACCAGTAAGCGGAGGGCTGGTGCAGCACATGCAGACTTCCCATGCAAGCAGTGATCTAGCCTGCAGGGAATACCACAGCTAGCCAGCACGGAGGCACTAGTTGCTTCACTGATGTTAAAAGAAGGTTAGAGTTTCCTAACTTTGAAGAAAAACTGTAATACAGTGGATAAACAAAGCAGACAAGCCACAATAAGAGAGAAAGTCCTCCGAGATGAAAATACTTGGAGGCTGGAGGTATTGGGAGAAAAGCAGAACACTGTTTGCCTTGATCCTAGGCATTTACTTATGGCCACTGTTGGAGACAGGATGCTAGGCCAGACAGAAAGCCAGTGTGGAGCAGCAGGCTGTCCTGATGGCCAGAAAACAGAAGAACACGATTTCATGAGAATGCAAACATCATCTTGGTTCTGTTAACAACAACATTTTTTGCTTGGAAGACCAAGTGACGCTTCGTAAAACAGAAATATGTGCGTTTATCACAGTGTGCCTCTACCACTTAGATGTGCCTATGCTTGCAAGTCAGATTTAAAACAGATTCCCATGCTTATAAGGGCATTTAGGTGGAACTTGGACTTCCACATCAAAGACTCTAACCTTGAAAAAAATCTGCTTAAACACCATCTCCAAGCTCCTTGGTCACATCACATTTTAAACTGTAAAATTCGCCAGGGAACCTGTTACGCCTCTGGACTTGCCTAAAATGGCTCCAGCTTGACAGAGCAAAGAAGCTCCGAGTGGAGCTGGCACCTCAGGCAAATGTTCGACACGCCAAGCCTCAGGCTTGGTGGGAGAGGAAGGGACCGAGGCAGAGCGGATAGTCTTTCCCTTGCTTGTCGACTATGCAAAGAATTAATTGGAGACTAAGGTAAAAACAGAGCACAAAAGGGACAGCGAAGCTATCATCTTGAGAGTCTGGTCCTCAAAAGCAAGGCGGGAAGAGACCTACTTCTGCATTTCAGAAGAGACAGAGCAGGCTGTGAGCAGACGGGTGCAGGACTACCTTCCCCCTCTGCCCTTCCCGGCAGCAGCCCCCGTGCCGGGCCCCCCTGCGCCGAGCGGGGGCTCAGCCTTCCCGTCGTTTCGGGCCACCGTGCCGAGACGCCCAACTAACTTCATAGACTGCAGACCAAGGGGAACAACGTGCGGACCACAGACATCTCTTCTTCCGCCCTTCAATGGCGCTAGCCCTCGC
The DNA here is from genome assembly GCF_036417845.1 of Apteryx mantelli. Taxonomy (NCBI): domain Eukaryota; kingdom Metazoa; phylum Chordata; class Aves; order Apterygiformes; family Apterygidae; genus Apteryx; species Apteryx mantelli. The sequence continues at coordinate 2,692,273 of NC_090002.1, read as the reverse complement.
CAGTAAATATCCCCGACAAATAATACCTCCCCGGCAGAAGGAAGCTGTGCCAGCGTCATTTCTAGTATTCACTTTTCTTCTAAATGCACCGACTCAGGCTCTCGTAATACACAGAAAATTGTTAAGATGCGAGCTCTACTAACACAGAACAATAAATATTTTATACAGTAGTACATTTACGCAATCCTGTTGCATTACATACACTGGATTTCTCTGTGATCCTTCCTGCTATTAGAACACCTGTATTCAGCACAGTAAAAGTGGAGCCACTTGATTTTTACTTCACATTATATATATATAATATAAAATATAATAGAAATGTAATATATATATAATATAAAACACATACACGTATTTGTGTTTTCATAACCAACTACCGTATCAGTAATTTCTTCAGACACCATAAGAGGCACTCTAGTTTGTGTCAACAAGCACAGCCCCCCCCAAGTAAAGGGCAGCTGGCACCAAGACCAGGGGCATTAAATTGTCGCTGGTGTCAGGACCACGGCTGCTGACCCCAGTTTGAAACCTGCCTTTCTGAGTAAATCCTAGGTCATCTTCATTTCTTTATTCCAGATGTAACCGCTTCAGGAAAAGGGACTGCCTCGGGCGATGTGTCTGCACGCTGCCTGTCCCAGCAGAGCTGCGATGCTGCCTGGCCCCATACACAGGCAGCGAGTAAACCACCAGCCACTAAGGCAAGTTCCCTAAGGAGACGCCTGCGACCTGCCCCAGTTCGGCAGCCTGGCCTTGGCTAACAGCCAAGCAACATCCCAGCTAATCCAGTGGTAACTCTCACGCTTTCGCAATGATTAATGTAGTGGGCATATCTATACTGCGAGTGTTGTAGTGCTCTACATACAGTACTGTACATGTGCATACGGTGAATGTATTTACACTGTAAATGCTGACATCCGCTGTAAATCCACTGTTGCTGACATGGATTTATTGTTTAATAAATTACGGGTCGGATTTTGAAAGGCAGCCAATGCCCACTCTGTTCTCCTTGAAGTTACCAGGAAAAGTCTGTCTTTTTCAGCGGAAAAGTTAGAGGAACACTCAGAATTTTTTTTAAATCCTAACTTACATGGAGATGTAAAAGCTTACAAAATGAGTATACACAAATGTAAATTGCTCAAACAATTCTTTAAATTTACCTCAGAAAATAATTTTGCAGTTTGCAGGTATTTCACTTCAAAGCCATAGCAGACATGAAAGTCAAGAGGAGCAGAGAGAGAGAACTGAGATTCATGACTCTCTTTGTTTCTTAAATCTGGACATAATGCATAATGTTTGAGTCTTAACCTAGACCTGAAGTATAACACATGGCAGCACAATGTTTCTTACAGCAAAAGGAGCTATATCTTGTAGCAGTAACTTATATAACTTAAGTAACACGAATAATTAAGAGGAGATTAACAGAAATATTAAATAAATAATATGTTGCATTAAAATAGCATCACATTTAGGTTTTAAAACTCTTAACAGATAGTGTAAGGAATAGTAAAGCACTTAGAGCAAATAATTTTTACCTTCACCAAATAATCTAACAGTTTAGTGTGTTTAAAGAAGTAACTGCCGTATACCCGGACTTTCAACATGACAGAATCTGAGAGGCTGTATACAGTTTTCTGTACTTAGAAGAGGAAGTACCATATCCTAATGCTACAGACATTCTTCCCAAACATTGGGTTTTCTTAAGGGCAACTTACAACAGCAGTTTTGTTAAATAAATAAGGATCAAAATTGCTACCTTTGGTCATGCTGAGCTCCCTTTACTCAGGACCTGATCGTGCACGTAAACTCAAGGTTGGCATTAAGAGCAAGTACAAAGCCTTGGCTGCGCACCACAGCTCGCAGGACCAAAGCCCATCAGGACAAAAACCCATTTCCTCAAGAAATGCCCAATTCATTTCAGAAGTATCTCCCATCCAAACACTAACACACGCACCTAAGCGTGATCCTAAGTACCTGCGCATTTAGGTACATCCAAGAAGCCATATCCCAGTGAAGAATAGTCTCTGTCATACTCCTGAGCCCTTTCACCGCCTAGATGAAAAAGAGCAGACGTCAGCATCTGCAATTGAAACTGAACGAATAGGATTTGCTTGCCCTTGAGGCAAAGGTAATAGTTATAAGAATCTAGCAATTAATTATTACTAAAATGACTTCTTGCATGAGCCTCTGCAAAGGTATTAGTTAAATGAGGGGCGTTTAAATTATAGTGAGACACTTGCAGATTCATAGTTATTTGGATGCGATAGCTCTCAGTAAACGCTGTCTGTCGTAAATCATGACAACGGAATATATTGCAAAACATGCTAAGGAACAGACGACATCTGAAACCAGCAACAGTTTCAAATCGCACACGGTGGACAGATGTCTCTGTATTTCAGTGGTCACCTTCTCAAATTATTCTTCGGACCATAATACTGAGCTCTCAATAGGCAGAGCATCTCCTATCTGTAAGCGCATTCATTTTATCAATCATCTGATTTGTGGCATTTGTGGCATCTTCCATTACCACCCATCATGAGACACACTATCCTTCAAACATTGTTACATTGTCAGCACTTTTGTACAAGACGACTTTTTAACGTATTTTTCTTTGCTTTCCCTATAAAGAATTAAAGATGAGGAAGGTTAGAAAAACATTCCACTTACCATATCTTTTCATAAAATTCTGATCAACTGCTTCTCGTGTAACTTCTAAAATGTGCCTTTTATTATTAATTCAGTGGATCAGAGAGCTCCTGTAAGACCTTCAGAGACTATCTAGAACTATGTGCAGTTTACAAGCTTTAAGCACGTGTAGTATTAGACAGCTGCAACGGTTTATTCGGTTTGGGGCATTCATTTTTTCCCCACATATGCAAAACGGTCACCTCCAAGATCACAGTGCCTCTCACCTACCGCCCACAAAAACTGCACGCTAACCATCTTTATGTGACTTTTTGCTTAAAGAGAAATGCTGCAGCATCTATGCCACAGGTAGATTTTAACAATCACAGCCACGTTTGTATTCTCTCCAAACGCTCCAGCTCTTCCACTCCCTTGACATCTCCATTCTCCCAAAGATGAAGTCACGTCAGCACTGTTAACTGATCGGTAGGAACTAAGTTTGTCATGGACAAGATCTGGCCTGGCAGGCATGATGGTATACGAAAGAGTAAAAAACAGGAGACTGCCTTTTCTGGCTGGATCTTACATTTGGCACTACCACAACCCAAGAAATTCTGTTTCCTCCCAGCACCCAATTCCATCTACAGAGCTATGGGACATGCTGAAGGGGTGATAGCCTAAGTACGTGCCTTTGAGGGACTCTTCAAGGAATCCGTCTGCTGGCATTCGTCCCTAGGCAACTATGGAGCGGCTCCATCTCTTTTGTGGAACAATCATAACCGAGCCAAAACTGCTCTGGTTTCACGTCACCGGAGACTGGAATCTGCTCAGAAGGTACAGCTGAAACATACCCCAAACAACTGGTCTGACCACTACTCTGGATTTCTAATAACAGTTGTTTAAAAGAGCATCAAATGCATCAGCGGATTTTCAAAGCAAACTATGGCCACCAGGAGCTGGATTTAGAAGCCCTACCTTTACAGAAAGATCAGTGGTTGTCTCATGATACCTCCAAAGTCAGATCTCAACTGAGATCTTCATGGTGAAAAGCCTTGAAAGCAATGGTATTTCCAATATGCTATTCTATCACCCTCCCTTACTTCTCTCCTACACAAAAATAAATTGAGAAAGACACTTTGGGGGATATCATAGGATCTAAAGAACAGATAATGGAACAGTGAACCTTTCACTGCCAGGACACCAGAGACTTCACACAGCAGATTTCACCTGAGAGTGATTTTTTTTAATGTTTCCGTCCTACACCTCCAGAAATAGAGCTTTAAGAATATGATTTTCACATTCCCTCGGCTTAGGTGTTACTCTAAAGAGAGACTGCTAAAGAAAGCTCGATTACCTGGGACAAGAGAAAAAAGACTTAAAAAAAAATAAAAAGGGTTTCAGGGCAAGTAAGTTAAATGCAGAGTGTACACGTATTTGAGAGACACATTTATTCCATGCAGTTGTATTTTTTCCTGTATTTTTCTCTTTACACAATTCTGTTTAAAATTAATAGGCAGATGGTCAAAATATTTTAACTGTGCACCTATCTCTATTTTTCAGTATCTGAGTGCTCTCTGATTGAGAATCTCTCTTGAGCAATTTTTTGCCATTTTAGCAAATACCCAAATAGGAGCAAACTGAAGAGCAAAACAAGCTGATTGACAATTTTTTTCCAAGTAAAAAGCACAGCCTGTGGCTTTACCTACCTAACGGGGTCAGGATTTTCCAGCCCAGCAAGTGTTCAGAGAGCTGGCGCTGGTAGAATCCGTGCCCTGGTCTGGCAGCAGTTCACCAGGCAGCACCCCCACGTCCAGAGACCTGGTGCTTTCCATGAAAGCCTTGTCCTACCTGTGAGCTATGATCAATGTATCTGGGGTTCAACCAGTCGGAACTCCTGAAAAGTTTCAGCCAAGTTTTCCATGCAAAGTGCCAAAACTTTCTAAGTTCCAACACACTAGTCTGCCAAAACACTGCATAATCCAGACTTGCAAATCTTTCACTCTTTCAGCATAAACACCCTGTCAGGCGACAGACAGGTTTAGATGAATGCCATCAGAACCAAGGATTATAGTATTTCACTCCTGACCAAAATTAGGGTAATATATCACCAGAAACCTAGCCCTAGTGCACCAATGAACCCGTAACAAACCAATAGTAATAGCTGTAAGCAACATTATTAATATCTGACACTAACTGCTGAATGTAAATATGCTGGACCTTCCCTGCAATTTGATGCAACAGGAATGCATGCAGTGTGGGCACGTGGGTCCAAGTCACCTCTCTTTCACAAAGGAAGGAATTTGCATCACTAGATCAGGTAGACCCAGGAGAAATATCGAGGGCAGGGAACAGTCTGACAATGAATATTCTGCCTCAAAATAAACTGATGGTGACTTAATAGCCTACTCCCACCTCGCATAATCTGCTGCCAATAAGGCTATGAATGAATGAACGAAACTTTTGCACCAGAAGAGTAAGACACTTTCTGTGTGATATTGGGCACTGAAAAAACAAAAAGGTTGTCTAGTAAAGCTACATAGGAGAACAGAACTGAAGATTTCTATTTTCATTACGTAAATTGAACAGTTTATAGGACAAAGGTCTGTTTCATTTTCCATTATTGCAATTTATACTAAAACAAACAAACAAACAAGAGCTTTGCATGAAACACTCTTTGCAGGTTCTTTTTCAAGTGGGCTATGTTAAAAACATCTCCTGTTAATATTTTCAATATTGTTACCCAGTAGCTCTAGAAAGATCTAAATTTTCAAGTACTTTTGCTCAAAGAAAAGGCTGTATATGAAGGGAGCAGACAACCTAGCTGAGTCACACTTGTTCCAAGTAAAAGTACAGAGTATTTGATGACAAATGTGAAATATATGTCCCAAAACCAGTGCTGTGCCACATACCTAAGGAACAACATAAGGAAATTTTTCAGAAAGCAGAAATACCAGTTTCCTTCTGTTTACCTTCTGTAGTGTAGTGAAGACATAATTACCCATGACAAAAGGCTGGTTTGAAACTATGATTTTTTCTGAAATGCTTCCAAAATACCCAAATGCAGCAAGGCCCTAAATGAGAACTTCAACATCTCAAGAACATCAATCTTTTGTGAGACTCTTACAGGTTATGTTTTGAGTTGCAGCTGATAATCAGAAGCGGAGAAAAACCTATCTAAAAAGTTGAAGTAGTCTCAGAGGAAAGGGGTGGAAGGAATAGAGATTTGCAGAAAGATCTTTCAAATACCAATTCAATTTTTTAGACAGCAGTGGATTTTGTGTGCACGATGATCTTCAACAGGCAAAACGGTACAGTAGTGGTCATCCTTTTAAGGTACAACCTAAACCAATATTCTCAAAGATTTCTCGGCCATCTGAAATACATACGGGCTTTTTTTCCATTTTTGCAATTTTACAGATATTTCTTCTACTTTAAAAAACAACAAATGTTTAAGTCAAATTAAGCTCTAAAAAAAATTACCTTCTGATAACAACCACATGCTAAATGGCAGTTGTACAGGCACTGCAGTAAGAGATTACTCACATCTGCAAGTAGAAAGCATTTATCAAAATTAGAGTCTTATAAACCATCACACATAAACCTATAGAAAAATCAATGCCCATGGCTTATATTAGCAAGGAGCAATGAATTATTACTTATCCAGCAGATAACAGAAGCTTGCTTTTCCTGTAAAAATTCAAAGCCCTTCAAACCATATCCAAAGCCCTTAGAAGTCAGTGAAGGCTTCTCACTGACTTCCATGAGCTTTGGCTGACACCCATAGTCTGTCCTTAATCTTGGCAGCAAATTCTATCACTTCTTTCAGAGAAAAGCCAGTGGTTGTTTTAAGTGTGTCTAATCCATGAGGACAAAACTTTAATGAGTTTCTAAATTTATATCTTTAGAAGCAAAATATATAGAGAGATATTATAAAAAACCCTGTGACCTAGAATCTATTCCAAACCACTGCTCTTCTTTTCACTGGCTCTGCTCACTCTCCTGAGCCAAAGTCTCTAGATCAAATTCATCTCACACGCCTGGGCTAATGGACAGAAAATATACTATAATTCTCTCGCCACAAAGAAATAAGGTTTTTACCTTATCCCTCAAAAACAGCAAAGGGCTTGAGCTCTGCAGACCCATTATCACCTCAGGGAAGCTATCACCACATCTGGCTGCAGATGGAAGTCAGCGAATAGCTACTTACATTAATCATCATCATATGATTTGACATACAGCTTGCTAACTCGGTGTGTGCATGCATGTGCAGGTGTATATATAAATGTGTGTATTAATATCTATACTATAATTAATCTGCACTGTGATCACTTCCCAGCACTAGGGGAGGGAAGGTTTCACCTTCCAACGAATAAACACATTTTTAACCAATTAGGCAAGCATGGGAATGGTTATTTCCTGTCTGTCCGAGCAAATGAAAACCATTCAGGACATCCACAAGATAAATTATCCTTTCCACACTGGGAGATGGCAACAAAATTGCTTTGTGAGTTGAATGACTAAGCCCTTTCCTGATAAACTTAAGGGAGTAAACAATTAAGCCAAATAAATAAGCACTAAAACACTGGGAACATAAACTATTTCATAGCAATTAATAGTTTAAGCTAGTTTCATCAGCCCATGGGCTGTATGGTTACAAATGACTAGCTATGTCTCATTCCAACTGACTCCTTATTTCCTTTTACTTAGTAGCTTTTAAATGAAAGCGATTTTCTCTTAGAATGACTTAAATGGGAGAATGCTTTAAAAAGTGTATTTTATTAATTACATTTTTCAGAAAACTGCCTTGATTTGGCAGAAAAAATATTATCTGCAATTTATTAAGCTTGACTCTACAGTTCATTGGCCATCTGAAGTTGCCTGTTTCTCTCTCCATTAACTACAGAGGGAGCCTTGGGTGACTAAGCTCCCAGCTTTCACAGTTGGGAATGTGAAGATAGATGGGAGGAATACAGCCTTCAGTTCATCAGACTTGCCAGAAAGATTCAGAGACACCAGTCACTACTGAGCCATTACTCTTCCCCAGGCTTAAAAAGCACAAAAGAAGATTTCTAGGGTCTGGAAAAAAAAATTGGAAAACTGAAGCTATATTTGAACTGAAATGTATTTGTCCAATTGCCTTCTGAATTCCCCGCCTCCATAAATTCTTGTTCAGTAAAGGACCACAGACAAAACATTTCACGTGGATTACTTTAGTTTTTACCAACCTGATGTGTGACTTCAGCTAGGGTTACTGGGATACCTGTCTTAACTATGGAGACCACATAATAAACCTAAGCGTTCAGCATTCCCCTCGACTCTTTTGGTTTTCCAACAGAGAAAAATAATGTTATGTAAAGTGGTGGTGGTACACATTTGATGATTGGATGCTCACTAATGTAACACCCTGCTTAGTGAATAAAAATATGTATTTGTGTTGGACATGCCATTTTCTGTAATCACTAAACCATATGTTTGATGTCCATCCTTAAGGTGGTTTAATAAAGGGCAGGATATTGCACATCATAAAATGAAAGAGAGAGAACTCATAAGAACTTCTTGTGTTCCACTGGGTTGGTTTATAATTCGGCAAGTCTCTAATTTAAAGGAATTGAACAGTACTTTCTAGGCAGACTTTATCAACCTGAAAACAGTAATATCCTACTCTATTACCTAGGGTTTATTACATTTCTAGCAAAACGACAAATGAGAGCAAACAGTAACCTTTCACTCGTTTCTACCCAAGAATTTAAATTCCTTCACTGACCCATTTTCACAGTCTACAGGGAACTACATAGCAAAGTCTTTTACTTAGTCCCATTTTTATTTAATTTTTAAATACATTTTATTTACCTTAAAGTGAATAAACCAAAGCTGGTAAACAGCTGGGCGAGGGGGCCAATGTATGGAGAGAGGAAGATAATTTACTGTGTTTAGTTATACATACACAATGTAAAAACTACATAAAAATATGTGAACAATGAACTATATATTTATGATCACACTGATCGTTAGAGTTGCTTGGTGTAGCTCTCTCTGCATCCCTTTTTTACTGTTTTTCTAGTGTTTATCATCTTTGTGGAAAAGACAACATTCCTTTGTGTTTCGACAGTGCTGGACGCTTTGGGGATGCCACCACAATCTAGCTAATATCTGTCCCCTTAGAACTCGTTGGCTGACACCTACAAGGCTTATTGAGTAAAAGAGAGCACGAAAGGCCAAAACAAAGCAGCAGAAGTGCAGCAACGAACACTTGCTGCAGCAGATGAAAAAGTACAAACCTGACTAATTTCGTCTTCTGTGCTCGTAAGCAGATTCGGATATTGCTCTCAAGGCTTGACCTGGAATAAGTTATGACTCCATCAGAAAAAGAGCGTGTACCAGGACTGCAGATGACATAGGTCAAGAAGATGTAATTTGATGTTATCACACCCTTTGACTCATAATGGTGATAAAATAGTTACTATTGAAGTTTTGACCTTTTCCCATCTGGTGCCAGGCAGAATCCTAGAAGGAAAACCCTGTCTTTTGTAAAAAAAAAAAAAAAAAAAAAAAAAAAAAAAAAAAAAAAATTACATATATGGGGTTGTAGAGGAGATAGAGGGGAGATTTTGTCTCATAAAAATATTAAGAAGAAAGTTAAAATAAGAGTATACCAGACATCTGAAAAATAGGGATTTTTCCATCTCGGCATACTCTCTGGGCAAAACGCTTTGGGAAACCTCTATTCCACTGTTGTCCTGCCAAGACAGCTACGGAAATATAGACTGGTTCTTACTGAATTCAGTAGCAGGCCCAGTGGTAAAGCAGGGGAGCTTGCAACTTAAATCCTGCTCTATCTCCTGGCAGCATAAATCGTACTGGCTTTTGCTCAGCCACCAAATAAGAAATTGGTGCCTCCTTCAATACTTCACCACTTATCCTCTTTCCTAGCCAGCTTGCGTTCAGTACGAAGAGTCCAAAGGCAGCTGACAAGTGACACTGCTTCCTCTTCCAACTCTAGCATCTGCCATGCCCTTCTGGGCCGTGCACCAGGATGGTCTTGAGAGCAGGAGCTGGCAGTGTTTGAATCTACCCCTTCAGCCCTGATCAGTAGCACTGTCCAGCACTGTTACTGCTGTCCTTGCAGATGCCAGATGCAACACCACCACATCGCTGGGGTGCAGAACTGGCAGGGGCAGGGACTAAAACCTCCAACCAAACACCTACTGCACTGTGCCCTTCTTCCTGTTTGGTCCTCCAACTTTTGTCCCATTTGATCCTGCTGAACACATAAGTAAATAATGCCTTTCTCCCATTTGCAGATACTGCTAGAGGGCTTCTCCCTTGTCCTTGTTTCATGTTGATTTTTATTCAATCTCTTTCATAACTCTTCAGTCACATTTTCATATAAAAATGTGCACATCTGTAGGATTTAATCCATATGGTGTTATTTCTGTACATACAGCCTAAACAACATTTCTGCTTGCAAATTCCCTTAATTATAACCATCCACTAGCACTAAAATAAGCCACAGTACCTAATGCTCATAGTCTTCAATCACAACATGCTCAGTATGAGCTCACTTTGTGTGCAGACCAAATGATCCAGACCAGCTCGCTCTATACTGCATAGACAGGCAGACTCTTCTGCACTTAGGGCTCCTCACCAGGTGAGCAAGTTTCTGTGCATGACAGTAATCGATTCAAAAAAACAGGTAATACAAACAATTTGTGGAGTAGCACTTCAGGATGAAGTGAAGATCCAGAATAAAAGACTACATACAGCCTTGAAGTGGACAAACTAACTTGCTGTTTCAGGGACACACAAATTATCACACTGAAGATCTGAAGTCAGTCTAGCTCTATCAGTGATTGGATCAAGATGCTACAGAGCAACAGGCAAACACTCCACCACAGGCTCATGCAGGTTAATTTGCCCCCGTCAGTAGGGAGCATATCTTGTTCTTTACTGGACAGAAGCAAACAAAATCCTGAAATACAGTTATTCTAGAGCAAAGTTTATTCCATTTAATTATGACGACACCGGACATTCCTAATATCCACGTCTGAGTCTTTTTTCAAATATAACTACATTTTAAGCACTGACAACTTCTTTGGGTAGTAATTTTATTTATATATTTAAACAACAGATGTAGATTTTTTTCATTGATTTTGAATTTCCTGGTTTTGAATTTCATGGAGTATCTCTTATCTTTTCTATGAAAGAAGTAGAAAAAAAGCTCCAAAGTGTATTCTGCAGTTATTCATGCTTTACATATTTTCAATCTATTTTCTCTTCTTCCTCTCCTCAAAGATTAAAAATCTTTTCTCAATTGCCCTTCGCTGAATCTTTTTTATGAGACTGAGATGACCAGAACTTGACATACTATTTAAGATAAGACTTATACAGAATACACATGTATTATCATATTCTCCATAGCATTCAAGGTCCCATGCAAGCTAGCATCGCCTTCATGTTTTCTAACCAATGCCACACGAGAATATGACCTCATTCAGCTGGAATGCCCAGGTTCAATAGCAGTATTGATGATGCCATGACTTTAGAGCTATGAAAAGTATCTTAGTTATTTCACATCCCTGTTAAAATTATCCTACCTGGACAGTATGGCTGTCATATTCAGGCCACATATCGTGGCCTTGAGCTCTTTAGTCTCAAGAATCCAAATAAATGCCAGCCTCTCTCCCTAGCCTGCATAATACCTTTCTTAGGCACAGGTTTCCATCACTCTTTACAGGATGTGCAGGCTTGGAACAATACAACTCCCATTTAAGCTACTACAGTAGTTTAAGTTCACTACCGTATACAGAATTTATCGCTCTGAAGACAAGTTGTATCCTTGGTATTTTTAGTGATCTATCACTGAACTGTGATGAAAACATTAAAGATGCAATCATTTCCCACACTTGATATCCTATAAGAAACAAGTGCACCGAATTTCAAGATTTTAAATTAATGCGAACGTGTAAATGATTCATATCAGTCATCTTGTTAAACATGTCTAGTGTATGGCATCTGGTGTTAACCATTTCTCCTATCATCAAGCTCCAACATGTAACTAGCTAGCTAGAGTCATTGATCCAACACTGTCAACCCTAGCTTCTCACAGAAAGAAAACAACATTAACATATAATGCTTTAGGTAACAGGGGTATCCACAGCTTCCCCATGAGCAAGCAATTCACACCACGAACGAAAGTATCATGTATGCCATTAAAAACGGAAGAGGGTTAACTAGAGCTAGCAAGACAAATCCCAAGATGAAATGTTTTTCAGTATGTTGCTTGATACAATATGATGACTTTGCATCAAATTTTTGTGGACAAGTTTATTATATTCAAGCAAGCTGATCGTGAATAAATTTGTTCTGCTGTGGAATTTTTCCAGGCATGACTCACATATTAAGCAAACACTATCCACAATGTGTTTTTACTCCTAAAGGCATTTGAATCTTTTTTCTAAAAAGAGACAGAAGGACAAATATTTGAGACTTCCTCCAGGGGCAATCTTTGTTCAACTGCTACTTTTCCACTGGCTTTTACTTGCTGTACTCACACCTTCACTGTGAATTCTGCAGAGGTTCCCTCTGTTCTCTTTCACATGTCATTCTCTTTTCAGGTGCCCACCATTGATCTAAAGACAGCTTTTCTTATTCGGTAAAAGGGCAACTGGAGGCAGAGCAAGAGTTTAACATTTTTGGTTCCAGTCCTGTTCGGTAGTCAATTTAATCTCATCACCTGCTTCACGCTCCTTTCATTCCTCTTGTTCAGAAACCCACAGACACATGGCAAGAGCTATCCAGAGGCAGAGTGAAACGGCATGCAGCAGGGGCTTAGAGCTGAACTAAGAAAAATTAATTCCAACAAAGGTCAAGTTTTTCACCAGAGGTAACAGAGGGTTCAGTATTGTACTAAAGCGCCCCAAACAAAAGAGCAGCACTTTCTGCATGGGCACTTACAGTACAAACACCTGATCTCCAGGTGACAGACACTGGTCAAATCCAGGCAAGGAGTAGTATTCCTCCTCAGGTGCTCTTTGCAGTTTTATAGTCAAGGTCCCAAAAGGCAACCGGTCACTAAGAGCCAGTGCCAGCGAGGAATCAAGTACTTCACACTCACCTGCGAGGTCAGTACTTTGGTGGTAGTGGAGTCTTCTCTGTTGGAATTTGTAGATATTACACCAGTTGTTCCTGCTGACAGTCCGCAGAACTGGTACAGCAAGAACCAGCGACCAGAGGGAGCATATGCAGGTGCCAGGTGGGAGACCTGCTCTTCCAGTCCCCAGGCCAGCCTTACTAGTGACGATCAGAAGGCAGAATGAGGAACTTAAAGAAAAAGGAGGTAAATGCCTTACATTCACATTGACCAGGTCTCCTTTCCTTTGACCTAACATGGTCCAAAATGAGAGTAAGGACCATCCTGACAGCAAGGGCATGAAAGTTCAGGTAGCCACCTGTGCTACACACACTTTCAGGTGTAAATCAAAGGCAGAGTAACATAGAGGCAGTTCTAACTAAGAGATGGGTCCTGCTGTTTTACCCTACTACAATGTCTGCATCATGCCTTCCCCTGTTTTGAAGGGAACAGATAACTTCCCGTCAGGATACCCAGGAAGGCTGAGCTACATCCATACGTGCAGAGCTCTAAGCCCTCCTGCCAGCCCGGCTGCCACTGCACCCCGGAGGGCTCAGTCGCCGAGCCAGCTCACACCAGCGGCATCGCACAGCCCTCCTAGTCAGTCTTCTGCTGCAGGAACCATCAGAAGCTCCACAGGACAAGGACGGGGGCCCTGCTGAATCAGAAAACAGTTCTATCTTGCCAGTACCTTCTCCTCTAGGTAACTGCAGATTTTGGCTGCCTGCAGACCACCTGGGAGAAGGTAAGCTGTGTTTCTGTGCTGTATAGCACAAAACAGCTTTCACAGAGACAGTATTTTCCTGCTCAGATGTCCCCTCGGTTGAGAGAGGTTTCTAGCAACCCACCTATCCCATTATCTGTAAAATGTTGGATGTCCTATTTTAACCCAACAGAGATGCTTCTTGCCTTGTCTAAAGTTTTCCTTTATCATTCCTAGGAGATGCTGGAAAGCCTGCTGTCTTCTAGTGAGCTTTAGTTTTAAGCCTTTAAGGCACAATACTGAAAGTTAATGGTGTTAAATTACAAGACGAATAAAAATAGCAGCTGATAAAAATCCCTGTAAAAGTGAAATACAGCTTACTCTTCTTGCAACTTCACATGCAGCTTACATTTCTTCATAAAGCCTCAGAAAAGGCCAGGAGACAGACCATTTATCAGGAACCATCAAGCTAGATTTTCAAGTCAGGCTAAAAAGATCCCAAGGGAGCTGTTCGCTTATAACTAAAGTTACCCATGAAGTAGGGTTTGGAGCTTAATTTCCTTACCTTTGAACCCCAAAGCAGAATGTTCAAAATCAGAAAACTCTGTTCACAATTTAATTCACCTTATTTTTAAAGTCCTTCTGCAGCATCGATCAGCTTGCATTTGCTATCAGGCCTTCGTTGTGCATCAGACTATAAAATACACACGTGGCCCTTTGCAGGCTGTCAGCTCATTAAGGAGAGAGCGTTAAAAGCTACAGCACTGTTGGGACACCCTCCAAACTATACGTTTGGACGTGTCATTAAGCATTCGCAGAACAGCCAAGAGATGACTGAATTGGTCTACATGTACAAATACCTTTTTGCATAGGCTTCTACAGATGAGGTAGACGAGCAAGAGTTTGGAGCCAGCCATGAATACCAGGTGCCATGGCAATAGAATGAAGTGGTTAAAAAAGCATTAGAAATTTAATAAATCATTTCCAGTCCTGAAACATATCACTCAATACAGGCGTACCTTGTTTTATTGTGCTTTGCAGATTTTTTTTTTTTTAAACACGAACTGAATGTTTGCAGCAACCCTGTGTCAAGCAAGTCTATCGGCACCATTCTTCCAACAGCATATGCTCACTTCGTGTCTCTGTGTCACACTTTTTTTTTTAAGACATAATGCTATTGCACACTTAATAGACTACAGTATAGTGTAAACATAACTTTTATATGCACTGGAAAACCAAAAAATTCATGTGACTTGCCTTATTGCGATATTCGCTTTATGGCGGTGGTCTGGAACCAAACCCACAATATCTCTGAGGTATGCCTGCAGTCATATTCATATTCAAGCAAGTCCATGTTAGGTACACAGAATTCCCCCCCCCCCCAAAAAAAAAAAAAAAGCAGCTCCGTAGCGGTCTGTGCTTAGCCTGAGGTTAAGGGAGGTATACTGTTCACTGCAATGACAGAAGAGTTACCTCAATGCTGTATCTAGCTCTGGATACATAACGGCTCATCATTTTCTTCCCTCCTCACTACAATGTCTTCACATTTTTAAAACTCTTTCATGAAGAATAGGGAAAAAATGAAAACAGCAAGAAAGATGTATTAATACAAGTAACCAAAAAGCCTCTCTTTTCTGGCTATTACTAAATTGGATTAAATGATCTCCTGCAATCAGACCCACCTCTTACTGGAAAAAGGAGAAATGAAGAAATGGTTCTGAGATGAGAATTGACCTTAAGAAAAATATCATTATTGCCTTCTTTCTCCAAAATGTTAAACATAGTCAAGTCTTACTTGATCTCATCAAGATACTCCCTAGGCAAGAGAAAAGATTCCAAAAATACTACAAACACTACGACTATTTGCACTGCAACATATTCCCAGACACTTTCCTTGCGATCTATTCCTTCTGACATGACATTCAGAACATCACTAAAGCTCAGTATCAGGCTGTGTCATTCAGCATCTGGCATTGCAGCAATTATTGAGTTACTGTGATTGAACGCCTTTCCCTGACTAATCCACATAGACTGAGGGTACTCAGCAGGAGAATTTGACTTCTGAAGACAACACTGATCTTTCTACACCTCAGCACAGGATGTGTTTCTAGGTCCTGCACGTTTAGCATAACTCAAACCAGCCACAGCAGGAATTTCAAGGAGTAGATTATTAAAGCACTGGCATTCTGCAACTGCTATTTACTTTCAGAATACCTGCTATTAATGTCTTCTGTCTAAACAAACATCACCATCACTGCTCCCAGTGCTTCCCAGTTTTCTCCCCTCTTCTTGATCACACTACAATTTCCTTAAAGCTTGACTATAAGTCTTCTCATCATTTTAACTAGTCATTGCATTGTGTGTAAGGAATACTGAGCATCAACTAGATCTTGCACTTTTTCTTTATTCTCCTGCTCTTCTCAGGCTTTTATGATTCCTGCTGACATTGCTTGCCTAGGAAATCTCAGATCTGGAAAAGGATTTTGTTTCGGTTTCTCTAAGAAAATGAAAAAAAAGAAAGAAAGAAAGAAAGAAAAAGAAATATCCCATCAAATCTATTGCCTTACTTAACTCATTAATCAGTCAAATGCATTGGGGTGCTTTCTTTGCAAGAGCTCTGATTTTTTTTCTTTCTAGATTAAGAAGAACCAATGCTTCCTCTAAACTGCGTGTCAGCCTAAGCAGGTGTAGAGACAATGCGACTTCATCCACACTAATGGATTTGGTCCTACTTTGTTTTGGACTTCCAATACAAGACAGACATTGACAAACTGGAGTGAATCCAGGGGAGGGCCACCAGAATGGTCGGGGGCTGGAACACATGGCATATGAAGGAAGCGGGGTTGTTCAGTCTGCAGAAGAGAAGGAGAAGGGGGTCTTACTGCTGTCTATGACTACCTAACAGGTGGTTACGGAGCAGATGGAGTCAGACTCTTCTCAGATGCACAGGGAAAGAATAAAAGGTTCCGAGCACAAGGTGCATCAAGGGAAATTCTGATGAGCTATTAGGAAACAAAATTCACAGTGAGGGTGATCAAATGCTTGGCCAGGTTACCCAGAGAGGCATGCAATCTCCACCCTTGGAGATACTCGGAGCGCAACTGCACGAGGCCTTGAGCACCCTGACCTAAGCCGGTCCTGCTTTCAGCAGGAGGTTGGACTAGAAACCTCCAAAGGTTCCACCAAGCCTAAATTAGTCTGTGTTTTTACGATTCCACCCTGATATCACTGAATCAGAAGAGGCCCATTTTCCAGGCTACTTGATTCCTCCAGATAGTTCACTTCTCTTTACAATGAAAATTCACAACTAGTACAATATTTGAGTAGAATAGGCAGCTTGTAACTGGCATCTCACATTTAACCTTTCCTTTCCTCTCATACCAAGCAGGGTGATGCAGTTCTCTGCTCTGTTCCTGAGAATGATCAGGAAACATTAATCTCAAGAATGCTAATAAGCTTTTTCTGTCAGTAACAAAGAACGTGGGAGGCACGGACCTTCTACTGTAAGGATCCAGGGCCTAGCGATCCGTGTTCAGGAATAAATAATCAGTGATTGTAAGGAAGCCAAGATCACATATGCTCTGCAAATGAACTAGGGCTAAATTTTGTCGTGCACATCAACAGCGTTCACACAGGAAGAAGCTCATCCATGCCTGCTGCCTTCTGACAAATGCAAAACAAGATCGCAGAAGAGGAAGAACAAGCTTGTGGGTAAAGCTCCCAACCAGCTCCATGGAAAACACGATTCACTTGCAGCCCTGCCACAGGCCTTAGCCTGCAGCACTACCAACAAGATTGCCTGGTTACAGGGAAATTGGAAAAGGTCTCTCCTAGGCTCTGCTTGTCAGTGGGAAGCAGGTACCTAATTCTCAAAACTCACACTCACTTTCTCTGTACATCCTCAGCATTAGCTGCCACCCATCACCATCAGCGTATCTTCCACATAATAGGAGCAGAGATTCCACAGGGTTCAGGCACTCCATGAATCCGAAGGATAAGAATGCTGCCTGGGGCAATTTGCAGCCAGAAATCTATCCCTCACAGGTACTTACACCTAAACCAGGGCTGCAAATGCTCAAATGTGGCATTGTTCTGATCATGTAATTCAAAGCCCAAAAAAGTTTAACATTGCCTCGTTTTGTCATTTGAGGGTTTGAGCTACAACATTCTCCTGTCTTTTATTTCTCATTTTCTCACCCCGATGCTTAAGAAAGTTAAACACTCATTTCAATTCATTTTCCTACCCTTAGAGGAATAACAAATAGAATTTGAATATGCAAAAAGCAAACAAAAAAACCCATAGCTTCATCCCACTCTAGCAAGTACTTCATTAATATTGAGAAGCTCATCAATTTGAATTTATTTGGAATCCACGAGTCACAGTCACTAGTAAAATGACCTAGAGACTACAGTGATAACTCCCTTGCATTTCAACACAAAAGAAAACCTTCCACAATGCACAATGTGAGCAAAACTTTTGGCTGAATATCATCATTTTCCTGTTTGCTTCAGCTACTACTTCAAGTGATGCTGTTGCTATTTTTCAGTGCACTGTCCCTAAGTAAATGGCTGCTCACACCATATAAGATAAAATTAAACAACAACAAAATATGTATATATACACACACATATATATGTTTTCCACATTCACAGTCTTTTCAGGCCAGTACATTCTCTGAAGATAATGAACTACCCTGACATATTCTGGAACTCTTCTCCCTGTGCTCTGTAGCAATGGGAGAATGGAACCATTCATCAGCATGACACAGCATGGCTTCCAAATATTGAGACATCTCGATACAGTCAGCTGAGTAATATCGCTTTCCGTATCTCTGCTGTTGCTTTCAAAAATGATCTAGTAACAACCAGGGAAAGACAAAGCTGTGATAACTTTCCACAGGCCAGGTGAAAGCACAGACCAGATCAGGTAAGGCACAATTATTCTGAGCTTCGTCTTCTAGCTCCCTAGGGAAAAGTTTTAGGGCTGCTTTCTTCTCACGTGACTTTGCTGAATGCGCCATTTCTGACAACAACACATCCTAAGTACTTTCTTTCTCCACCACATTTTTGCCATTCCCTTCTCTATTCAACCAGGAAACACTAAAGCAAATCATATAGAACAAAGTACGTATTTGACATAAAGTGCAATATACCTTAAAGTACGCATCAAAACTAAATGCTGCCTTTGGATGCAAGCATAAAGCTTCTGCAAGTATCTAAGGGAAAGAATTTTTTCAGGATTCAACTGAGACCACCAAGTAGAAGTGTAATACTCAAGTTGTCTGAATTGCCAGAGTCAGAGGCTGGAAGCAGGCCTGTACTTTTTGGCAATACAGCACTTCATATGATGCAACACATGGCTCCAGTCAACACTCCTTTCTCTGGTACAGCAGGCAACAAAAGATCAAGCCATTAGTCCTTCACTGTTTTCTATTCCAAGGTTTTATCCCCTATGTTTCGAGATGCTCTCTCATTCCATGCTGTCTGACAGCACTTTTAGCTTTTTAGAAGTTGGATTTATAAGAATTATTTACATTTGAAAAAGTAACATTTTGGATGCACATTCTGTTCTCGGCCAGAGGCTTTTTTTTTTTTTTTTTTTTTTTAACTTTTCTACCTGCTTGGCCTGTAGAACCATTTTAACTTTGCTAAAACTTCCAGAGAAGCAGCACTTTTACCAGCCCTGAAATGCACTGCATCTTTCATGTCTTCAAATAAAAATTAAGTCCAACCTGTCATCTGTTAGATCTGTTACATCCAACACTTCCTGCAGAAGAGTGCTAGTTTGATTATCCTCTAGCTAGACTTTGCTGGAGTGATCACAGGATCCTATCTAAAGCATAGTAACAAATCTTAGTGTCTCTTCCATTAGCAACCCTAATGTACTGTATATGGCCATATGCTTAAAACCTATGACTAGATTCAGCAAAATGTTCACTACTATACATAATTGTAAATAAATAATAGAACCTTTTATTATTACTCACATTGTAAAGGAAGTCAGGAGTACACCATGGAGACAGAAGAGAAACTGCAGTAGTATTTACAAAAGCAGGCAGTAGAACATATTCTACCACTGACAACAAA
The DNA here is from genome assembly GCF_036417845.1 of Apteryx mantelli. Lineage (NCBI taxonomy): Eukaryota > Metazoa > Chordata > Aves > Apterygiformes > Apterygidae > Apteryx > Apteryx mantelli. Next base: position 2,672,732 of record NC_090002.1, on the reverse strand, counting down.
GCCAATGTTGAGCGGTCCTGAAAGAGTTTGTGCCTTGAGCAGCCTGACAGGTAATGCAGAACATCTACAGGCAATGCAGGAAGGCTATAGCAGAGGGAACAGCAGAAACTGGATCTTGATTTTGGCCAACTTTTTTCCCACTGTGACCAGACAGTACAATCCAGTACTAATATTGCCAAATTAGGATCATTTCTGAGAGCTGGCGAAGAGCCCACAGAGGTCTGGCTGTTGAGAAAGACAAAGGAAACTATTTGTGACCTAAGATGCATTTCTTTATTCCATAACTGAAGTTTCATGACTTCACATTCCAGAAGTCAATAATTTGAAATCATTGTTTTATGACTACACTGAGCTTAAGCTTAGTCTTTTAAAACGCACCCATGTTTACTGCACCATCAACGTTCATTCATTTTTTTACGACTTTTTCCAGTGGTGAAGACTGGGATGCCAATAGCCCCTTAAAGAAACCGTCTCTTTCATAACTACGCTTGTTCATCAGACAGTCAAGCCAGATGCAACTATGAGAGTCCAAATGCTGTTCGTTCTGATAAATACAAGATGACATTGAAAAAAGGGAGATGCGTAAAGAATAATCACGATCATTTTTTACCAGGCAGAATATTTTCTGGTTTGTTGCACTACAGGGATTGAAACCTGTAATTTACAGGATCACTTGTGAGCAGCTGGGAGTCACAGGGCACTGCAGCGGGTGGTTCTCAGGGAATCAGAGTAGGGGCAATTGCATAGTCACCAGGTACATATTGACTTCACCAGCCAGGATAAGCAGAAATCCAGCTCAGATATTTTGAAATGCTTTAACACAGATTTTTTTTTTTTGAAGACATATAGTCATAGAGGAAACAGCATTTCCAACAGGACAAAGAAGAGTTTTTCCCACAAAGGCAATGATCTCTTCCAGACACAGTCTCAGACTATTTCCACTCTCAGCAGGTATTTTTGCTTATAATTAGATCTATTTGAACTTCCAAAAATAAATACTGAAGGCTGGCAGGGAACCGGGAATGAACAAAAAGGGGCAAAGAGATCATATAAGACAAAAGACGGTTTTGATAAAGAGAATAAATAGTTACTACTATGAGAGAAGAGAAAGTGAGTCCGCTTCAGGACTTGAAGCACATTGGCCTAAAAGGCTGTATTTGTTCAGAAGCACACAACAGTATTATGCAACAGTTCCTGACAAGAAGTGAACGGTAATATTTTCAGCCAAAATAACAGGAGAAATGCATGCGAAGCAAAATGCATCAGCTATGTTAGCAGAGAACCTTGGAAAAATTTTACTGCTCTTGGTCTTTGGGACTTTAAATAACAAGTCGAAAGAATCTTAGCTTAATCTTTCAGACTTTACTCTAACAGGATTTATGACTGACTCAAAGGAAAGATGATGTTTTCTTCCATCACTTCCTAGAACACCTGTGTTCTCTGCAGAGGTTATACACCCAAGCAATAACCCAGACTGACCACGCTTAGCTTACAAATGCCAAGAACAGCCTCGCTTGCTAAAGTACAGCAGCATGGGAAGGCCCAAGTGAGCAGATGATCTGCTCTCAGATTCCACCTGCTAGTTAGATAGGGACAAACTGCATTTTGAAGACGCTATACAGAACACACGTAAATAAAGAAAAAACAATACTTCAATAAAAACCTAGGCACATATACATTTCTAACATGCTTGTCACTTAAATGAGGCAAAACTGAAGCTCTAAAGAACACTTCCTATTAGGAATTAAATTCTCCTTTTCTACACTGAGTCTTTGCTTTAGTTAGCTAAGACACTGCTGAACCTTCTGCCATTCTGAAACTGCATGAGAGCCTATGTATAAGTGTGGATTATGCAATAACCTCTGAACAAAGCAAAATTGTAGGATCACCTGATCCCTATAGGGTCAGAACCAAAACCACTAAGAATCTGAAAGAGCAAGTAGTCACGTCCAACATTTAGGTGCTAGTGAGACTGTCAAAGTCTTTACTATACGTTGCCTAACTCTGCGGATTCCCAAAGTCCTGTAGACACTGGCGTTTCCACCAGTAGGCACATAAAACACCCCTCACCCTGCTCCTGCAAAGCCTGATGCAGCTGAGCTATTCACCAGCTGAGCTGCTCTTTACTCTGGCAAGACTCTCAAATACGCACTGCTTGTCTCCAGCATCTAATGGACACTGACAGTTCATTCCATCTATTCAAGATTACCAAAATGAGATTTTCAGCAGGAACCGGCTGTCTGTGTTCACATAACGCTGCATTTAAGATAGCCACTTCGGAAACAGCACAAGTATTTTCAAATCTCCACAGCGCCCGACTCAAACCCAAGTCTCTTCTGTACCAACAGAAATCCCTCATCTGTGTCATTAGGCATTTTCTCTCCAGGTGAGAGTTAACATCCATACCACAGCTGACCTATTACCTTTAAGAGGTGATGCCCCTGATGTACTTCTCCCCTCGGCCTCCTGTTGGCTTCTCCACTCAGTTTCCTAGCCTTCGCTAATCCCATTCCTAAACGCTTTATTCTCACCATAAGTTAAAGGGGAAGCCTAGGTACAGAGGTTGGCGCTGAAGACTCCCTTAGGCACCGGAACAGGGCATCCCTTAGTTGATCTAGCCCTGAAAAAAATAGAGCAACTTCTCTCTCCCCACCTGGGCTTTCAAGCAAAGGCCTGTCAAGAGATTAGCCCAGACACTGCAGTGGGTAACAAAGCACCGCACACAAAGAGAGGGACGATAGGCACATCATTTAAGTCAAGCCCCATGAGAGATTTAAAGAATAACACCAGGAATTTCATATGGAACCGGATTACAGTGAGCTACAAACATCTTTTGCAGCATAAACTGCTGTTAGACTAGCTTCTTAAGCATCTCTCGGGGAAAAGGGAAGTATTATTGTTGTGAAAAGCACAATTCTTTAAATCTCTCATATCTTATTTTTGAGGGTTTCTTAAATGATATTTATCAATCATATAAGAGTCCAGGGGGTACCAAAAAGTGATCAAGTGAATAATCCACTAAAAATTTTGCATGTTGGTTCCACAGTTTTAAAGGTAAGACATCACCAAATCACCAGCACAAGACTAGAGCATCTATTTCATGCATGAAGCAGCAATTCATCCTGGTAAATTTAGCTGTGGCTTTTATTAAACTCACTGCAGTCTCTGGCCAGGCAGTAGAACCTGAAGAGGCTTTCACATTATATTCCTCGGAGATTCAAATAAATCAAAAACTCTCTCATTTTCATGTACCTACTGGGTTTTTAGAAAATTACTTAACCATTTCAACTACTGAACTAGTCAGCACCTTCCTCCTCTTCTCTCACCTTCTCACATACCAACTGAGATCATGTCACTTCCTAAAGTTTAACCAAAATTTTAAGCAATTATCTTTTATTTCATCCCTCAGATTACATCAGAAGGACAGCAATAGCCTGTGTGTGGATGTCACATCATATTTATTCTATGAAAAGGAAGGCAAACAGCATGAATTTGCATTTCCTAAACAAATTTGAGGTACAACTTGCAGAGTCTGCAAAAAGTCTTTGTGGGTGGGTGTCTGCTACAGACTGCCAGATCAGGAAGAAGTAGATGAAGCCTTCTTCAGACAACTGGAGGAAGCCTCATGTTTGCAGGCCCTGGGACACATGGGGCACTTGAACCACCCCGATACCTGATGAAAGGGCATCATGAACTGGTAGGAGTGGTTGATACTCCAAAGGGTTGGGCTGCCACTTAGAGGGATCACAACAGGCTGGAGAAATGTGCAGAGAGGAACCTCATGAAGTTCAACAAAGGGAAATGCCAAGTCCTGTATTTGGGCAGCAACAATCCCATGTATCAAAACAGGCTGGGGGCCAACAGACTGGAAAGCAGCTCTGCAGAGAAGGACCTGAGCATCAACAAGTTGACCATGGCCCAGCAATGTGCCCTCACAGCAAAGGCCAACAGCCTCCTGGGCTGCACTAGGAAGATCATTGCCAGCAGGTCCAGGGAGGTGATCCTTCCCCTCTACTCAGCAGTGGGGAGACCACACCTGGAGTGCTGGGTCTAGGTCTGGGTGCCCTGCTACAAGAGAGACATGGACATACTGGAGTGAGTCCAGCAAAGATGATTAAGCAACTGGAGCATCTCTCATATGAGGAGGGGCTGAGAGAACTGGGACTGTTCAGCCTGGAGAAGAGAAGGCTCGGGGGTGGGGGGAAGGGCAACAAGTGTATTAATGTGTACAAATACCTGATGGGAGGCAGTAAAAACGACAGGGCCAGACTCTCAGTGGAGCCCAGTGACAGGATAAGAGGCAATGGGCACAAACTGAAACACAGGAAACTCCACTCAAGCATAACGAAAAAGAACCTACTGTGAGGGCAGCTGGTGGAAGAGCTTGCTCAGAAAGGTTGTGGAGTCTTCATTCTTGGAGATAGTCAGAATGCAAGTGGGCATGGTCTTTGGCAGCCTGCTCTAGGTGACCCTGCTCTGAGCACGGCGGGGGGGACTCGACAATCTCCAGAGGTCCCTTCTAACCTCAGCTATTCTGTGATTCTGTCTCAAAAGTCATACCGAACAAATCCGTTCCCAAGGAACAAACCCTAACCTAACCCTAACCTAACCTTTTCTAAGTGTCAGTGAATTAGTCTATACCAATGGAGAAGCACTGAATCTTAAATAGTGAGGCTACATCCGTTTCCTCTAGAAACAACGGCAATATTTCTATCAATTTCAATGACAACAAGATCAAAACCTCTACCATCAACTTCTCATTCAGATTTTTCCCCTGTGCCCAAAATGAAATGAAAGCAACTTAAGCATTTTCCAAATTCCTGTCCTTTCTCCCCACGCTTTACTGACCATTCTTTTCTGGTGCGATCCCCTGTTTAATGTTCTAAAGGATGAATTGTGGCCTAGTGTGTCAAGGTTTTATTCCGACCCCACACAGCTGTTTCCTTCGCATTGATTTTTCAAACTTCTAACTATCCTGGGAAACAAAGGTTTAGGGAAAAAATTCACTATCAAGTATGAAACATACGTTCCCATGAAAATAAAATCAAAAGGCAATTCTGTACTACCAGCTCTGAACAGTAAGATAGGTTTTTTCCTCTCCTTCTAACATTCCACTTTTCCTCAAAAACCAAAATGGTGTTGAATAGTCTGGAAGCAGCACTTTGGAACCACCCATGTCACCTTCTAACCTCCATCACTCCAATTGTCCAGGGGTTAATTGTTGACCTTGGTAGCATTAATTCTTATTCATGCTTCAAAGAACACTGCTGTCTGGCAAGAAAACAAGCCCTACAATTCATCTAGTTCAGTATTTTCTTGATTCTGCTTTGGATTTCTCTCCTCCTGTGTGTGTGTGTGTGTGTACGCGTATATATATGTAATTACATGGGATGAGCATGTGTATGGATTTCTCTCTTTTTGTACATATGTAGCAAAAGGGATTACTGAAAAAGCATACCATACTCTTATTATTCAAAATACATAAGGACCAGAACATCTGATGTGAAGAAAAGTTCAGTGATTACATGAAGTTCTGCTAATTTACCCTCAAGCTTTTAGGCTTATCATTTCAACAACATGTCTGTTGCTCTGATGAACGCCAGGTCACAGTGCAGGGATCTCAGATACTGGTTACACTGACAATGACCAGCTAGCAAAAGATAGCCAAGGAAAACCTGTTGCTTTTGCCTATCTGACAAAATAAGAAAAACTAACCTTAAAGAGAAAAGTCTCTAATAAATTTAAAAACATATTTTACAGCTATATGGAGTTTTATATGAAGCTTTGTGTCTACTGTAAATTTTTGTTTGCCTTTCCTTTTACTCTGTGCTGCTTGGTAAGTCTTGATCACTTGGCTTTCTTCATATTCCTATTCACAGGTCCACTGCTCAGAAACAGGAGTCCATGGGAGTCTTCACATTGACTTTAATCTCATCTAAAGTAATGACAGAACTAACTGTAGCCCAGCAGAACGTAATCCAGGGCAGTAAAATCCTGTATTTCTCTCTCTCCAAAGCATCAACAACAACACACTTCCCAATCTAATTCCATTTTCCTGAAAAACAGTGAAATATTTAATGCAATTCCTTTACTTGTGAGGAAAAAGCTCCAAACAGCATGGCCAAAATTACACCCACAGTAATAGTCACTGATCTCTTAAAAGTCACAAACATCTGCACATCACTCAGGGAGCAGAGTTGTCTTCTTTTATCAGTCTACCATTATCTCTTTAGCAAGCAAATGCTGCCGGCCCTTGGCTGTCACCAAAGCAAAGTCAAAAGGAAAGAAGCAACAGATTAGTCTCCAGAAACGCAATCATATTTCGCATTAGAACAGCTTGAGTGCTCACTCATGTATAGTTTTCTCCTAGAAGCATTACATCGAGCCTGGCATACAGAAAGGCTGTCTCATAGACGCTCATAAAATTAACTTCCTGCACAGAGGAGGTGTCACTTCGCGTCATCAGTACAGCGATAGCCTGGCAACAGGTGGCAACACTCTTGGATTAATTCTACTTTACATCTCTTGTTAAATCCCAGACAGCCTGTATATTTGAACATACAGTTCATTTGTAGAGCTAGAATACAATCTATACTTTATTACATTGCATATGTTCTTGCATTTGACCTATCTTTTTGAAACATGGATATAGAATTTTCCAGACAGAAGTGCATATCACACCTGGAGTTTTGCACAAAAGGATCTATAATACATGGAAGGAAGGGGATGGGGGAGAATATAGCCCACATCCATATCTTTTCCTGAAGGAGCACATATCACTCTGTGCTGAAATCTGAAACATAAAAATCCTCTCTGATAAACATTTTTGCTTTTCACCAAAAACCTTGGCAGGGTGACCACAGTCCCCAGGCACTTGCACCGTTTTACTCTCCAGTCTCCCCAAGACAAAGGATCTGCTCTCAAACTTTTTAAAACAGAAAGGGAATTTCATGTTAATTTTGTCCAGTTCTAAAATCTCTTTCTCATCTCATTGATCTTCCTTGAAAGTTTTCATTCCCACAATAATTTTGATAAAGTTAACATGAACCAAAGGCAACATTTAGACAAACTGAAAAATTAAAGGTAATCAAGGCTACGCTTAAAAAGAGTCATAATGCTAAAGGCTATGGATTTCAAGTTACTCAAGAAAGCTTTCTCATCTACAGCCTTCAAAAGATTTAGTTAGTTCCTTGATAATCTTCAAAGCAACAACAAAAAATACTCATCATGAATTACCAAAAAGCCTCAATTGGTCTTCTGAATTGTAGGAAATTGTTTTCAGACCTTAACTAAAAGACATACATTTACTTAGTAGTGCATTACTAAGGCAAAGCTTGGAATAAGAAGTATTCATTATTTTTAAAGAGTTTATGGTTGATGCTGTATTTTCTTTATGAAAATATGCTAATGTGAGAGGATATTTCTACAATAAATAAAAAATGCACACAAACTCACTCATTCTTCCTAAGCATTTTCTTTCTTCTCATTGGCGTACTGTCAACGAGATTTGTGATCCATTCTGGTGTTGCATCACAACACTGTTCGCTACAGGGAGCTAACACTAAGACAGCCTTTCTTATCCTGCCACCTCCCTTTACTCATTTTTCACTTCCTCAGATTATGTAGTCCAGTACTTTTTCATGCTAAGTAAGAACCAAAAGACATTATTTTGGAAAGGTTTATTAAAATCTGCTCAGTCATTATGGTGATTCCAGTCTATTGGGGGGAACCATTTAACATTTAAGATTTTTTTTTCTTCAGATTTTTCAAATACTACCCTGTTCATTTAAGTACTGCCTGGTTTGCAGGATTCGTTTCATGTACGAATTATGAATTAGATAATGCTTCAAGCGAGGCATGGGAAAGGAAACTTACCCACATTAAAAACAGAAGAAACGGGGAGAAATCATTAGTCAAACTTCTGCCAAGGATCATTTCCCCTCCTGCTTCCTCCTTGCTCCACAAGTGCTGCAAAGGTAATGAAACACTGACTTACACCAGCAACAAACTGCTGCCTGCAGTGTACTGCCTCGAACCCTTTGGCTTGAAAATGAAGACAAGAGACCCCTCACTACCTGCTTCTCTCCCTCCATGAGGCAGCAAACAGGCAATTTCATTTCAGCCCTTCCTGCATGTGTGGATTCAAAGCCTAGATAACGTCAATAAGACTCTAAAAGGACAATTCTTTCTTCTTCCTGCTCCATAATCCCTTTAGCTGAAGGACAGACCAAGCGAGAATTCATCCTTTACGAGTATATTCACATTGTCCATCTTTGACTAACTTAGGCACCTAAATTAGGTGCTTACACTTCCCAAAGTTACTAAAGTCTTCAGAAAATACCTCATACCATCCCCTGGACACTCTGAATACCTTGTATAATGTGTAATATACTTCTGAGAACCTTCATCTGCCGCTGGTTTTCTATACTTTCCTGGCTCTGAACAAATCCTTTGCTACCATTTTCATCCATGAGTTTACTTTCCAGCACCTGAAATACAGACTCCAAAATCCAAACACTAGGAAACAACCTCACGGCAACGTCCCTTGATAACGCTACTGTTATAGGTAAACGTGACAAATTGACAACCACTCGGGCCGGGTTGCATAAATCCCAATTTAATAGAATAACTGAGCAAGTCACAAGTAAGCAAAACAGCGCTGGGCGGCCGGGGGGGAGTCTCCTGCTCCACCAACGGCGCGCACAACCCCCCCTCACAGTCTCCTTATATGCGATTCCAGTTCCGGGTATACATGGCACTTCCTGTAACTTCTGCGGTTGCGCCGGCTGTTGCTAGGGGGTCTTCTTCAGCCCTCTGGTGGTCGTGGGGATGAAGGCTGGAGTCTTCCTCTGCATTGTGTGCCATATTAGGCTATCTAAACTAACATTGCCGCTTCGCTAGCTCAACTCAGTTTTCTCAGGCAGGGTACATGCCCTCCACCACAGGCTGTAGGATGTTCCCACAGATGTTCCCAAGGCTGTTTCTTGCTGATGTAACAAATTAGCACATACCACAATACAAGATATTCCCAAGGCTGTTTCTCACTTTGATGCAACAAATTAGCACATATCACACTACCCAGTGCTACACACTTCATCCACTTCAGAAAGCTGCATTTCTTCCTCTCTCTCTCTCCAAACATCTTACAGGACTGAAGTTTACGAAAAATTACAGATCCAGCTATTCCCCACCCCCAGCTCTGTTTCTGGGTACGATTATCCAGAGAGCTGCAAGTCCACCTATATGAAATGATGGCGGAAAAAAGACAGGTAGGAAGAGCTTAGTGCTTTTGTTCCAACTAGTACTCATTGCTCTGTTTCTAAAAAAAACAACCTCTTTCTCTTAGCAATAACAACCTTTCCTTTTTTTCAACTTGTGATGAGTTCAGCAGTTTTTCACTGCTAGTGAAAAGCGCTAGTAGAGCTGGTCACAGTCCTGCAGAAATAGAAGAGCACTGGGGGACCAACAGGAGGAGGAAGCCACACTGAGATACTGTTAAATATTGTGTCCCCTTTATAACTGGAGTCAATGTTTGAGTTTGCTATTTATCACTACAAGAGAGAAGAAGAAAAAAAGAAAAAAAGAAAAAGAAAAAAGAAAAAAATGCCTAGCCTAAACTGACAACTCTAAAGACCAGAATCTGAGCAAGTAACACACAAACAACTTCCCTGAGGCCCATAGAAAAACTTGGAGAACTGGCTAGTGGAAAACATATCAGGATTCTGCTGGAAGATATTAGAAGTTTAAAATGATATGTAGATGGTAGTTTAACATGCTAGTTCAGCAGCGCCTTACATCTATGCAATGTACAACTATATGATTATCAAGTGATACACGACAACCTTAGTAACCAAAATTAATTTGTTAGTTTTAATTTAATTAATTTGATAGGTCTACCCATCTGTCATACCTATTATCATGGCATTCGAGCAGTTGACTGAACACTTTTTACTGAATTTGAATGAAGCGGTTCCCTAAATTCATAACTGCTACCATGTAAGGAAACACAATGTGAATCATCATATTCTTCCCTCATTCAGATAATCTACACAATTTTTTTTTCCCCTGAGTGCTAAAGCATAGGCACATTTAGGAAACGCTGTGGAGTTCTTCATACCACCAAATGATGACTCTATATTAGCCAGACAGCACCCATTAAAACAGCTGCTAGACATGGAATAATAAGATGAACCAGGAGCAATTCCTACATCCCTGCCTCCCTCTGAATAATACCTCATCTGCTATCAAAAATAAATCCAGGTAAAGTAAACATTTTAGAAGAACCTATTATCTTTTGTAGTCACTGCCAGATTTGCAGTAACAAACCTCGGTATTGGCTAGGGGGAAAGTCCCTCTTCATGGGAACAGGGATAGTGCTGTTGAAACCAGAAGAATCACGTCAGATCTGGATGTGACCCCAAGTTTATCTAATGAGATGTACTACACAAACGTAAAAGTCATATACACTAAACTTCTTCCAATACACAAAAGAAATTAAGCCTATTTACTACTACACTGCACACAATATATAAGAGATGATGAAATAAAACTGAAACAGAAAACATGAACTAAGTGCTGCATGAAAGGCAGCAATCATAGGATGATGTGTTTTACGAGGACAGACAGGACTCTCACAGCTGGGTTTGTGTTGCAGAACAGAACTTGTAAACCAGGTCTGGAAAACATTTTCTATGACTTTGATCTACGTTAGGTTTGTTTTGCAGTGTCCAAAGCACAGTTTCCAAACCCAAAGTTAATTAAACTTTACTTATCAACACGGTCTGAACTTTAGGTCTGCAACAAATTCCCTGCACCACGTGATTTCTTGCAGTGCCAACTTTAATGAAAAAAAAGCTTTGCACAGCTTTGCCCTTTAAAACAAGACCAAGCCCTCATATCAGCAAATACTGCATTTGTACTTAAAATAAGGAACACACAGACAAGCTTGCAGAAGTCAGCAGGATCACTTCAGCACATTATGTTAGAGCTGTTGGTAAATGACCATGATTTAGAGCCAACAGTGTAAAGCTATGCACTTCATAACTGCAAGGGGAGAGGGAGGAGGGGGAAGGGGGAAATAAATGAGGATTGCAACCCAATGCATCTGCTAAGCTATTCTTTACTTCAGAGCAATGTGCACTGTCCCTGGCCTGATAGATCATTCTGATTATGCTTACATGCACATCACTATGCTTTTAAGCAGCTCTACAACGCTGAAAGAACAGTGCTGTGAGAGCCACCTGGATCTTCCACTGAAAGTCTTCATTATATCCTTAGGTACTGCTGGACTCTCTCTCTCTTTTGCCATATTGCTAAACCCATCTGATTTTGCTAGACTTTTCTTGTCTGTTCCTAGACACAAACACACGCCTCCAAAAAACCACACATGAAATTTGGTTGCCAAGCCAGGACTCATGAAAATTCCCTGTTCTCATGGGCAAGATATTTCTTGGCTGAATCTTCTGTCAAACCCAACAGCATTAGGGTAATGCATTTTGCACTTTGAGGAGAGATGGCTGACACACTAATTTGAAGAATTTATTGTTGCAGCAACAAATCACAAAAAGAGAAGAAACTTACCTAGCAAAACTGAAAATCCAAATAATTCCTCGCTAGTGCAAAGTTCACACAAATCATGCACAGGAAAAATACAGGGTCAAAGATTTGCTTGCTGAAGTACACAGGTGCAAAAACCTGCTAGATCCCTCCCCTCCCCAAACAATGTGTAGGCACCAGTGCAAAGAAACCAGAAGTTTTAGAGCAAAACTGACACATGTTGAACTAAGCTTATTTATTATTCACAATCAGGCTTCACAGATCTGTTTATCCTTCAAGATAGCCAGCTCAATATGGCACCTTTCCCATTTGCAATTAATACATCTGCAACTTTTTTCATGGTGTGGACCACATGCTCACGGACAGATCTCAAACTATGATCCTGTTTCTTTTCTATGGATTTTACAAGATTAAAAGCATTAAAAATTTCACAAAGATACTAAGTGTGCATAGACTAGTATCATTAGGGCTTTTTTAACGACTGATGTATTTTTTTCCCCTCCCTCCCATGTTATAACTGTAGAATTAATTTCCTCTGAAACAAGTTACTGTTATTAATGGTATATCTCACTGTCTTGCAGTCCCACTGTCCAAGGCTCCTTCCAGGCTAATCCCTCCATTTCCTTATTTCATTTGGTATCTTTGAGCTGTAAGACTGTCTGAAAATTTGATCACAAGTGATCAGGTTTCAAAAGAAGGACCTGAGACACAACAAGCTGGGCAGGGGGGGAGGTAAGAGAGAAAGGTAGGTTTTTCTTGCTTGTTTATTTAGATGCGCTTTTAGGTTTCTTGACTGTAAATGCCCCACACATTATGGAAGATTCTTAATTCATGCATATAAGCACCACTAAAACCCTTCACAGTACTTCAGGTTTGCCATGAAGGTAAAGACCATATTATTAAGCCCTTGAGGCATATTACAAACCACTGCTGGAGAACAAGGATAGGGAAAAAAAGAAAAATGCATCCACATACAGAGGACTACAAAAGAACCACCTACAACAATTACAGCTTGCTATACTGGATCAGGCAACTGACCCAATCAGTCTTTCATTCCTTTTCCTATAGTGACCAGTACCAGCTGCTTTAGATGGAGGCACACAAAACCTCTTGCCATAAACAGAAATGGAATAACACGTCAGAGTGAAATTCATTCTTAGTTTCCATTAGGTAGATGGCAATTTATGCTTTAGACCAAAAGGATCACATCTCTCTTCCAAAGTGTCATGCATTCCCATGTTTTTACATTTCTTTGAATGCTACTGAATGAAAGATAATATGTATGATCCTTTTTAGGACCTCGACAGCTGTTGGGCTCAGTGTCATTTCACAGCAATGAGCATCTGGCTAAAGGTGCTAATGGGGCTTAAGAGCTCAGTTACAATTGAGCATCCTATTAAAATACATTTCCAAATTCCATGGTCAAGTGTTCTAGCCCTTTTTCTTTACTATGGCTTAATACTCCAGGTTTCTTCAGACAGACAAGTGGATACAGTGGACTCTTCTGCAGCTTCAAGTATGAGGCTGTAGTAAAACCTGTAGTAGTAAAACAAGCACTGCATGATTCAGGTTTAACCTTTTTGCAAGAACAGATGTGGTATATTAAAGACTGACTTCTTCCTGCATGAAGCAGCAAAATTCAGAGCTCAGTGTTTCCATCCTAGCTACTTTGCTCAATGGAACCCACCCTTTAACTGTTCAAGAAGCACACACACAGACAAGATTTATATCAAGATCGTTACTTGAACATAATTCTAAGTGTTCTCTCAGTTACTATAGATCTGTGTATTTGACAATAAGACCTAAGATAAGCTGTGCTTCAGTTCACTAATTGAGACATGACTTGCTAGCTCAGAAACCAATCAGTTTTCATTGCTAGAGTCATTCTAAGTACACAAAGCTTTATTACACCTCGTTAAATACCCTCTAATTTGGAATGCTTCACTGTCCTATAGCACCTGTCAACATCTAAAGAATGTACTTGGTGTGTGAACGGTAAGTACAATATTTTCAGCACCTCTCTACACTGACTGCTTTGTTCCTCACTGGGTATTATTAACCCGTTCAACTCGCTGTACAATCTGCAGCCCCCCATTATTACTTTTCTAATAAAATAAAAAAAAAAACTCACAAGAAAAAGAAAGGCTCCATTAATAGGTAGAGCTGGAAAGACAGGACACCCTTTGATTAACATGCACAGTACATCCTGCAAGGCTGAAGGGCTTAAACAAGCAGCACTTACCAAGAATTAGAATAATATTTCAACTCTGCATTAAAACTGCCAGAGTTCAGAGAATTTGACAATTTAATCACTGCAATAGTTCTAAAAACATTTTACTATAATAATACCATAACATAGTAACTCAGAAGACTGTTTGAAGGGCTACGTTGCACCATGGCCCCTCCTGAAGTTAAAGGTGCTCTCCCCAAGCAACGATTCCAACTAGGCTTTAACGTAAGGACTTTTCATCCTGGTACAAAAGTAGTCTGCCTATATATTTCAGGCAGGCAACACTAACTGCCCCTCCAAGCTCCTGATGACTCAGAAATCATCAGGAAGGCAAAGAGAAGGCAAATATCTTACAACTTGGCCCAATTATCATGAAAATAAATGAGCTTTTATGTTGGCTTCAGTACATGATGAAACAACCTCCTACTCACTACTTGAAAAATCTATTGTTTTCAAAACATACATTTAAATAAACCAAAAAACCCCGCAACGCATCAGATGCGTCCCACGTAGAACACCAGTAAAGTCAGGGGAGCCACACAAACGCTGGCTTGCAGAGTTGGTCAAGACTCTGACAACACCAGCACAGTGATGCACTACGTCAGCCTTCCGCCTCTGGAGGTCTGTGTTCAAATGCCAGTGAAGTTCCAATGGACGCTCAAAACAAGAGATAAGGCCATAAATCTCAAATAACCAGCCAGCTGGCATAGCCGCTAATCTCCATTTCGTATTGGTTAAATGCTTGGAAGATAAGGGCACTACTCAGGTCTGAAGCGAGGGTTACTGACAGCACTGTGTCAATGCTTCTGTGCAACTGCAATATGCCTGGCCCTGGCCACATACACTGGGGGAACTGAGGAACTGATTCAGCAACATAAAAGACTAATTCACCCATAAATGAGTCACCCATAAAAGACTAATTAAACATATTTTTAAATCTCTTCCAAATAACTTGCCTGAACTAGGGGTATCTCCCATTCCCTCTATAGGAGCCCCATTCACCAAAAAAAAAAAATTTTTTTTTTTAAGCTCTTCTGGCCTTCACACTGAAAGGTATTTGTGTTTAAAAGAACAGGAACACATTGAGGTGCTATTCAAAATGGATAAAATCTGCACTCCACTCTACCTTTTGAAAGTTATTTCCGATAGCCTTTGAAACATTACCTTTATTGGTGAGTCCCTCTTTGAGGGCCAATTAATCAGAAGGAAACTACTCTTTAAATAATTTGTCTTCAATAAACTGCCCATCTTGTCCAGCCTTGAACCTGTCTAGCTCTGCTGTGCTTACCTTTGCACAAACTGAAAATGGTACCTCAAGAGGGCAAAAGCTCTTGCTTGTTATTCTATTCACCATCACTTCCCTCCTGCCTTATTAATGCACACAGTCATCACAGGCTAGCTAACAGAGACTTTGCTCTTAAAGATATGTGGCATACTGGTGATGATTTAAAGATAACATATCACTTCCAGGAACCCCTTCCCTGCTCTGGCACTGATAGTGAAAGGGTCACTGCCTGTATCAAGGAAAGACTGAATTAGCATCAAGTCCTGACAGCCAAAAGAAAGACATCTGTGCAGCAGAAGCAGCACTCTAAAGGGAAAAGTAAGGAAGCAGAGAAAAGAGATGAGAAGGTGGCTCTGTACAGGTAAACCCTAGGCAGGCTTATCCTCTTTTTTTCTTAAGTGCATAACAAGGTTCATGTTTTCAATCAGTGGTTCAAAATAACCTTGCTTTCGGACCTTCCCACAAAGTGGGTCATCTTGAATTTTACAAAGTATACACTCCATTCCTTTAGCAAGTTATGAAAGAAAACAGTGGAGAACGACAGACGCCTGTGAAAGCTCAATTCTGATACAGCCTTCCTGAAATGGCAAGAAGTACAGACAGTTACTGAGAAGATGCATCTCTAGACACATTTTCCAAACTGCTGTGGACCTACCTTATGGGAGTTTAATCAAGCCATGCTTCCCTAGCTTGCTAGGGGATATCAGGTGAGACAGGGCCAAAACCCTTCCTAGTTCAAGATAGTTACATTCCCTATCCCCCACTCTCCCCAGCGCCTGTTACTTTACAATACATAGGAGAGAGATTGTTTCGTATCATTCTTCTTAACAAGTTTACCTCAACTTATTTCCTCCTTACCACCTAGACATTTAAAAAGTTTAGTTACTTGTTCCAGTACTTTTCCAGATATTATTATTAAATTGACAATTCCACAGTTTTCTCATTATTCTTTTCCCCCTCAAGACTGGAAAGTCAGCATAGTCTCTCTTCCAAAACTTCACTCATCTTCTTTCAAGATATCAAAGAAGAGATTGAGATTCTCCTTAGAGAATTTACTATGAACTTTATCAGGCCTAGTTTACTTGGAGGAAAGAAAACAAAAAACCCCCACTAATTATTCTTCTCCTCTTCCCTTTCCTTTTTTTAAGTTTGAGGTCTTACTAGAATGGTTTTAGCCATCCAATCACCGTTCACTAAATGGACTAAGACGGAATCAAAAAGTAAAAATCCATCAATGAAAAATCCGGCATCACTTGTAGATGGTATTAAGTAGAAGAGTAGCCGTCATCCTCCTTGTGATAGTAAAATACTTGCAGAATGCTTTTGTCCTTTAAGCCCTTGGTTAGCTGTACTTTCCAACAGCCTTTCTCATTACATCCTCATGGGCTTCTACAGTACACAAGTGCAGAAATAGTACCGTGCACACATTTTCATGCATGTGGTTTCTTTTAAGTATGGTCTCAAAAACACCTCAGCTCACATTCTTCTTCTACCCTCAGAGGAACTGGATCTCACTCCCACTTTATGGGAACTTCGGTGTTGATTTCCTAATCACTGAGGAGCTCACAACCTAAATGCACTGGTCTTTAACTGTACCACCTACCCTTCTTCCACACCGGGCCCTTAAATGGCAGGGGGATAGGCTGCTTGGTGAGTGATATTTTTGTTTGTTTTGAAGAACACCACAGTAGGTAAGAAAATCCCACCCAGAATGCTCTCAGCTGACAACAAGCCTTCAACCCAAGACAGGTGTTATTCATGTACTGCTTGTCCTGCCTGCCCTAAAAGCATTAACAAAACCAAGGGGGTAGGTAAGGCTTCAGCTAAGCATTCAACACTTCAGCATTCAGAAGCCTCCACCAGGCACTTCAGAAATACTAGCACAGAAGCTGGAAGTGGTGAGTTCACGCAAAGTGTTACATACCATGTGTGGCTGTGGTTTATTTGCAGTCCTGGAAGGGGGGGGACTGTTAAGCTGAATCCTTCCTATGCATTCCCACTTTAAAGTGTAGTGCAACCTCCCATCTCCCACCAAATAGCTACAGAGGGAAGCACATCTCTGCAGTCAGCACTGGCTGATTCCCACTCTGATCCTCAGCTGAACTTCTCAGTAACCAGAGTGCTGCAACATTCAGCCAGCTGGTTTAAACCAGACAAGCTTCTTTATAAACACACAGTCTTCCCATTAAGATTCACATACTTTTACTGGAAAGATGATCCAGCATATACTCAAACATTTAAAGCAGAACTATTTTTGCCAGTGAAGTTAAAGAAATGTAAATGTAAAGTTCTCCCATAAGCCCTCAGACATGAGTTTCTAGTAGTTTCATAGCTCTCATATTATAAGCCATGTTTTAGCTTGGCAAATTACCCCACAGAAAGGACTTTGTCAATAAATACAGCATGCTCTAACCACACACATACGCACATATCAGGCCTCAGTTCTCTTGCAGTCTGTAATGCCTGAACCCGATTTATGAGTCTGATGCAAATCCTATGGAATTCAACTGAAAGACTCCCATTGACATGGAAGTTTTAGACCTCTACACTTAAAATAATAAACCCCTGAAATAAATAGTAGATTAATTCACAGCGACAAGTAGAAATTCTATCAATCCTGTAGCCTTTGTTTATACAGCAGGTTACTCTTAAGAGTAAATAACACTGTGTTAGGCTCTAAATGTCAGATGTATATTGGGTGCCATCAGGAAAGCTCAATTTACACACAAAGTATTGTGCACTGCTACGAATGGCAAGCAAATTATTTTCATTTCAATTGTATGAGAAGTAACATGTAAGCAAGCCTACACAGACACGTGACATCATTTCACTATTTGAGCAGCAGGATAGGAGCTATTTCCACTGAAATTAACTCAGTCACATTATTACCGATTTTTGCTCTCTGAAGTCACATTGCACTTTCCTCTTTTTACTCAAAGCAGTAGGCTCTTATTTTATTTTCCTTATAAGCAGCAACGCATTTATAGCGGAATTTTTCAAAATTTAAGCTGAGTCTCCATTTAAGCCAACAAATACTTTTGCTCAAGAGAGACAGCTTTGCATTTGTTCTGTACATGAGTCCTCGCACCTCCAGCAGCGCATACAGGGTTAGTCAGCACTTTTATTTCTAGTTATTAATAACCTCAGCAGGAAGCAAAAAGCACATCTGAAAGCCTTCTGATAGTTTCCTTTCACACAAAAGTCAAAGCCCAGAATCAAACAAAAGACTTCTAAAATAGAAAATTTACAATAAACTGCTTAGAATAAAAAAACACTTAGATTGCAAATCCTGAACACACATTAATTTATATTTTTTGCACCCACATATTTGTGTCAGAGTTAAAGACTGTCATGTATTATTTGAGACTGCATAAGTGTCCACTGTAAGATGTTTTTACCACTGCTATTTTCTACCTAATTGCAGCCATCTTCCTATCCCAAATAGCCCTGTGCTCATTAACCAGAACATTTTAAGAGGGATTCCAGCAAAAGATCATTAACTGCTACAACACACCTTGAATTTGGTTAGAGCCTTTACAATGAAATATGTTTTCAACTGACAAGCACCAAGCCAAGCGGAGCTTTCAGACCCCACTTCTGGGACTCCACAGCTTGAGGGCACCCGTTTCAGAAGAGACAACGGACCAAAGACAACCTCTCATGTCCCTCATGGGAGCTTAAAAGATGCACGAGGCCCAAACAACGAATGCATGTACCATATCCTGTAATGCAGACTATAGCTACACACCGTATTTCTGAAACCATCACAACATTATATTGCTTAAGAGTTTGACTAAAGCCTGCAGAGATTCCATCTCTGTTCCCTGTATATTTACATGCAAAATTTTGGTATAGATAACTGCACATGACTGAATACATTGCTTCCCTGTGGTCATGCAAGTGCTAACAAGACCAGAACTCAGGGTAAATAGGAGCTATTAGTTATGGATGGAAGATTTTATTTCAACAGAAACAGCTGGGCTGTCTGCAAACATGCTTTCCAAGAAAGAACAACAATTTCAGGTGGACAGTATAGTACTTCTCAGAGCAAGGTCTGATACGCAGAGGAATACCTTCTCCTCTCAGACCTGATCTGGAGTCCACATAAGGCAATGGAGGCCATTCCATCTCATCCAAAGGGAGATGGGCCAGGCCTCTACTGAGCCGGGTAAGTTCCAATTACATGGTTAAAATATATTATTTCTATAGAGAGTCAAAAGATGTTACTCTTCACCATTTACCATTTATCAACACAAAAGCTTCATTCTTGCTGCTCAAACAAATGACAGTCACAGAAGTACTGCTGTAACATTGGAAATGCCCTGCAAAATAATCAAATGGCCGTGCAATCAGCCTACTAGCTGAATATATTCTGAATTTTCAAGTAAACTAGGTTTTCACCAACATGATATAATAGACTTACTACTTGATTTGGGGATAGGAATCAAAAATAGCATCCTTTTACATTGCTCATCTGAGTTTAAGGCCAGGTTTCCATGCCACTTTCTTACCTATGTCTGCACAATTTTAGCATTTCTTGCCGCAGACGCAAAATTGGCATTTTTGCTACAAGCTCAGCATACAGCTCCCAGTCTGTACTCAGTTGGCAGGTTCATGTATACAGGAACACATAAAACATGCCAATTAAGGTTTACAGATTACATTTGCAGTGATGGTAAATTATACTGGTCAGTGCTTTTAGCACTTTTGTGCAACTTCTTCCCTAAAAGGCCGGGGCAGGGGGGGGGAGGAAGGTAGGAGAGCAGCAGTTGAGCCTAGCCGTGAGGATGTGAAGACAAAGTATTTTCCTCAAGTTTTTAAGGGTTATTCCTTACAGCAAAGCTCACAAGAGTTTAAACACTTGACCAAAATGAGACAAAAAGTCAGACCAAAGCCAGAAGTCAACTCACAGCTAACATCTACCTCATGCTTATATCAAATTACATAAACATGAGAGAGGCTTGACAACTTATCGGGGTGCAAATTCCTCTGCAAAAGTGATTAACACAAAGGGTGGGACAGGCGATGCTCTGATTCAAGTCGATAAACAGACTCCCAAATCACTGGCTCCCCTCTCCAGCTCCCTGTTATCTGAGTCACAACTGCGGCTATTTGAGATGCCCTGCACAAAGCGTGTCAGTCACCTCAGGTTTAAAGTAACAACTGCTGTCATCCCACTGTTAAAAACACAACAAAAAAGAACTATTTGGATTGAAAACACCAGAAAGCCCACCGTGCTGGGAGCAGAAAACCTGTATCCTTGTCTGTGAATGAGTTTGAAAAATGCATACTTAAGACCTTAAATCACCTTTCTACGTAACCAGTGAATACATTCGTGAACATCATGGGCAAAAGTAAGAAGTCTCTAGGAAGTGCGTTTCCATACTACATGCTACTCACAAGTCAGTGTTGTTCCCTTATTTTAACTGAACTGAAGGGAGAAAGAAATACAGCATTTAAAGGAAGTTTTGCAAGGTCAACTTTTAGAACTTACTTATTTGCATCTTCACATAGTTTTCTTACATTCGCCTTATTAATTACCTGTTTTAAAAATTAATTTGAAGTCTCCACACTTACCGCTTTGGGGGTTATCAGCCCTGTGGAATACACACATGTCACTGAAAGCAATCTGGACTTACACCTACAAAGCAGGTTATCTCAGCTGAAGGCATTCTGCAAGTTATTCATCAAAGACAAATGGACTGATGCGAGACAGCAACATGATAAATGCTGAGGACAGCACCCAGCAGAGAGCTCACTGTCTCCATCTCACAAGCAGATCCAACAACAAGCAGTCAGCTCCAGCAATGGCAGAAAGACTTCTCGCAGCTGCTTATAAAATGGCAACACATGAACTCCCTCCGAGACAAGTTACTATGGCAAAATCCTCACTTTCTTCTGAGCTCTGTTTCAAATCTACGTACAAAGAACTGAGAAATGAGTTTTCAGCTATAAATAAGATGCTGACTTCTTTTATGAAAAGATCTCAGAGCATGTAGAAGAAAAGAGCAGACTACAGAAATTTTGCTAAGTCTACAAAAAGTTATTTCAACAACAGAAGATGTTTATTTGAATTTTGTTTTTAATTATTTCATTTACTCTATTCCAATCCATATTCATTTCAATAATATTGGCATAACCACTTGTCTCCCAAAATACTAAGATACTTAAATTGTGCCTATCTTAAAAAAAAAAAAGTTAATTGCAATCAGTGGGGATATCAGCTCCTTAAAGCTAGGCATGTGTATTGGGTATCTTCCTAAAGGGCAGCAATAACAACAAATATCCCTTAGGATCTTCCTTAACTTTTAATTTGTTATAATTAAATACATGCAAAAATCAAGGCTTTGGAAAGCTTTAGGAGTATCAGATTCATTTATACTGAGCCTAGCTCTTCATCTGGCATCTTCTCCAGAGTTTATGGAAAAGCATATAAGAAGCTTTCCATCAAGAAAGAGGAAATGTTAAAATCTTCAAAGCTACAGACAGACTAGCTTAGAAAGGTGGAAATGAAATTGGAGACATTCACCTCCATTCTGCTGACTCAAATACAGACAGCATAAGAAACACACATAACTCCTCCCTATCTGATACCTGATGTAAACATAGGTCTACATAGGGACAGTTTATGTCTACCAACCACCGGGCAGAATCAAGTCCAAAAGTTGCTTCTTGATACCTTACACAAGCACTCAAGATGAACTTCTTCCTCCACTCTTTCATCAATCCACCTAAAACCTGGCAGAAGGACAACTGGGTAAACCCCGATTATTTATCAAGTCAGTTAATACTAACATCAGACTTGTTACCTTTCATTTCACATAAAATACTATTCTTTTTCCAAAAGTGGTGATACAGAACTGAAACTACCTTAGGAATTTTGAAAAACGAGCTTTCACTAAATATATTGACCCACCATTCATTCCATTGTATATACTTCTGTGGTGAGGTGACAGCTCATCTGCTACTTGTCTCCTGAGGGGACCTTCTCTGCTGCCTCCACTGAGGTGTTTGAGATGCTCTGGGCTCCCTCCAAAATGTTGTTTGAGGTGCTCAGGGCTGGTACCCCTCACTTTGCGCAGATGTTCTGGGCTTCCGCTTGGTGTGTGCTTTTGAAGATGATCTGGGCTGCCACTGCTGTGCTTTTGATGCTCAGGGCTACTGCCAGGCCTGTGCTTTTGAAAGTGTTCAGGGCTACTACTCAAAACGTGCTTTGGGAGAGTTTCTGGACTGCTGCTGCTGTGCTTTTGTTGCTCAGGTGCTTTGACAAGGGTTTTGTGATGTTCTGGACTTGGTCCTTTCAGGTGATGATCAGGACTGCCAGAACCCCCAGGCTTCTGGAGATGCTCTGGGCTGATGCTCCTGCGTTTCTGATGCTCAGGGCTTCCTTCACCCCTGGTTTTTTGAAGGTGTTCTGGACTAGTACTTGGATGATGTTTATGATGGTCTGCACTGCCTGGACTTCCAGTGCTAGAAGTACTACTCCCATCACCAACATCTCTTATGGATGTACTTGTTGCAGTTAAGTGGCACAGGCTGATTTGGCTGTCAATAGAGCTCCGGCTGCCTGCTCCACCAGTCTTCTCCTCATCCAGCAACACACACAATTCTTTTAGCTCCAGCTTTTCTTTAACCACTTCTTCTTGCCTCACTTCCAATCCTTTCAGCTTCTGTAGGTATGAGGCAACCTCTTTGTGCATAATGCTAGCACTGTGCCTGCCCAGTCTCTGCCACTCACGGGATGCTTTCTGGATGATGATAGGCAGAAAGGCAAGAAGGTAACAAAGGTCTCTCAGTTCCTGGTTATCTTCTTGCAGCTTCTGATTGATATCCTTTAAAAGGAAGATAAGCATGAGAGAAGAGTGTCCAAAAAACTTAACATTATACCATTAGCATTGTACAAGTCAGTGAACAGCACTGCTACAAACCATCAGCTAAGCACTCAAGTAAGGCATGAACAATTGTGTGTGTAGATCTGGCATATTATAACTGCATCATGTTTCATACTAGCAGAACACCTGTCCAGTACAAAACTGAATATGCAGAGCTAATTTGGAAAGGTTCAATGACTAACTTCCGATATGGTATGAAAATTTCAGGTGTTTAATTAATGCCCAAAGGAAAAACAAAAAAAACAAAAGCACAATGAGAAATCCAGATGATCATACTCTCTCATGATGTTCTCACTCCCTCAAAAACACTCACTTGTAAAGTTATTGCTGACTAAAACCAGAAAGTACATCAGAAATGGTAATCTCGCCCAGATAATTAACAACATTTATATTCTCTGTTCCCTAAAGCATATTCACATATAAAACAAACTTTTTAGAGATTTAAAATATTTGGGGTTTGTTTGATTTTGCTTCAGATTTGCATAAAAGAATCTTGTCTGTTCTCACTTAATCAGAATTGGTTCAATCACTCTGAAATGAAATAATCTGCTTTAATAGATTTTTCACTTCTAACAAAACAAAGTAGTACATGTTCCCAGGGCCCTTCTCTAACTGAAGAACAGTAATGCTCTGAAGAAAAAACGTTCAGGCTCTTACTGTAGCAGAATAATACAGCAAAGAAAACATTTTCAGTATTTCGCCACCCTACTTTTACTAAACTGGCTTGTAACCATATTTGTCTTCTCTGGTCTAAATAGTCTTCCCTTATGTCTGGTATTACAAGCTCAGTCTTACAGAAAGACCATTTTAGCACAGTTTCCTAAAATAAAAAAGGAAGCTTCTGCAACTCTGCTGGGTGCGTGCCTGAGTGTGTGACCTTCCTCTCAAAATGACTTTGAACTTGACCAGTTTCAACCCAGGTTTGACAAAGGAAAAGTCTCAATGAGGTCGCAAGGTAACCTGAAAAACCTATACAGGATAGGGATTCTTCAGATGACCCCATGGTGGAAAAAAGTTGAAGTGACAGCCCACAGTTTAGCAGTCAGAGTATCTAAGCAGGCAGCAGCCATCCACTCAAGCCAGGCACAGCTGTTCATCGTTACTCATGGACCTGTGTCTTCACATGGGACAAAGAAGCAAGTAGGTACCCACACACCACTGAAACTCATTGCAGCCCAGAGACCTTGTTCTCCCAAATTCCTTTTAAAAGTTTCAGCTGAGGCATCTGAACAAAAGGTGGAAGTTGAACATCACTTAGGAAGTTCAGAATTGAGAGAGGAATTTGTCACTCCTTCCTACACATTTTGGTGTGCTTTGTTACTTAGCTGGCAGATATATAAACCCATATAACATCACAACACCTTTGAACATAACCAGGAGAACGATATTGCTGCTGTAATTTAAATTGCATTTAAAATGTAAGCTCTGTTTTTACTAAGCTAATATCATTGATGGGTCTCTCTTACCCCCAGACACCTTCTATTGTCAAAGTGGAGGGAGGGAGGGAGGATTGCTGTACGCTGCAGAACAGGAAAGCTTGGATTATCAAAGACACTTGCTCAATAATTTAGTTGTCTAAAACCATTCTACAAGTCATGAACTCTCTTCTGTTGTACCCTCACATAACAATTCAAAAGGCCACACTGCATCTGGGTCTCTCCTCCTCTCCAACCTCACCTCAACTAAGGAATTGTACAAAAAGTGCCACGTGTCACAGCAACAAGACAGATAATGCTTTGTAGTCATGTCCACTTTAAAGTAGCTTTCAAGTTCTCCAGCACAGTCATACCTGGTACATCAGGGTAATTCTTTGGCAGTAGTTACGCTGTCTGCCCAATTCTCAGAAGCAGGGAAGGAAACATTAGGGACTACGCTTCCCACCTAGCAAGGGTTAAATTAAGAAGGCATCAATCAGCACAGCCTTGGTCTGCCTCTCAGTGCAGTCTGTGGAAGTACACCATTGAAAGGGACTTCCTTAGAGATGCATCCTCAGATGTCCTTTCCAGACAAGGAAACTAGAGAATGATTCTCATCACTCCAAGGCAGAGCCTAGGAAGTCATCTTAAAAAACGTGACAGAAAACAGCATAGGCAAAACAAAGCCTTTTGAATCTCTACAGCTCCGCACATTGTATTCTTTCACATGTATTTCAGATAGAAACACTGAATCTTACCAGAAACCAACGAAGTCTACTGCAAAGGTGACAAGAATTAGATGTTCCCATCAACCCAAAGCGCAGTGGGACACATTACAGAACAGCTGTGCTCCACAGACCGCGGAACAGTTTCTCACCACTTTTAACCGGGCACTTCATTTCCAGCAGGCTCAAATCCTATTCGCTTTTCACGCCATTCTCGGCAAGAACCGCCAGCACATTCACCTGACGAGGGCTCGGCGAAGCCACTCGCGGTCGGGAGACGCACTCGTGTGCCCGGCACCTACGTGCAGGGAAGTTTTCCGCGCAAGGACCCCGCGCCGCGGGAAGGTCGCCAGCCCCCGCGCCCCCCACCTCGGCCCCGGGGCACCGTCGCAGTTCGGGGGCCGCCGGCCCACGCCCCACGCGTGCCGGCAGCTCCGCCGGGCGCAGCTTCGGCCCTGCTCCCCGGCACCGCTCCGTGCCCGCCGCTCCGGCACGGGCGGGCTCCCTTTCTCGCCGCCGCCATGCGCTGGGGACGCACCGGAGAAACTCGCCCCCCCCCCCCCCCCGCCGCCGCCCCGCCGCCCGCTACCTTCAAGCCGCGGATCTCGCCGAGGCGGAGCTGGAGGCGGCGGTTCACCTCGCGCATGAGGCTGCTGCGGTCCAGCATCGCGCTCCTCTGCTCGGCCTCGGCCCGGCGGAGGCTGCGGATCAGCTCCTCCTTGCTCCACGCGAGCAGCTCCTCGTCGGACACCTTGCACAAGTCCTCGGCCGCCGCCGCCGCCGCTTTCGACGTGGTGGCGGCCAAAGGGCCCGAGCCCGAGCCCGGCGGGCTCCTCCCGCCCCAGGCGCCCCGCGGAGGCAGCCCCGCAACACCGCCCCAGCCGAGGGCAAGGGCAAGGGGGCGAGCCCGGAGCGCCGCGGGCAGCTCTTCCCGGAGGGAGGAAGGGGGGGCCGCCCCGCTTCCAGCGAGGGCGGGCAGCGCTCCGCCCGGCTAGTTCGTGCCTCCTGTGCCGGTATAGGATTGGGGGGGGGGGGCGCCCTGGAAAAAGAGAGGAAGAGGAGAAGGAAAGGGTGTGGAGGAAGCCGGGCTAGAGTCTGGGGAGCAAACGTCCCCCTTCCAAAGGAGGAAAAAAAAAAAAAAAAAAAAAAACCCAGGTCTTTCAACAAGTCAACGGTAGCAGCGCGCGTCTCGTCCTCCCTGCTCCTTAAGAGCTGCTCGTCCCTTGAAGCCGTGCTGTCTAACGAGGGCTGCTGTGGCAATCGATTTCTCTTCGGGTGGCAGATGAAGCCACGCAACAGATGAACGCAGAGTCCCGAGCCGAAGCCCCATCGTGCACGGGCGGACAGAAGCGGGAATCCGCGCAGGGAGACCGCAAGCGCTCCTCCGAAGCCGCCTCTTCCCGCCAGCTTCGTGCCCCCGTGCGCGGGCGGCGGCCAGGGGAAGGGGCGCAGGCGGGGGCCGGCGCGGCCGCCCCGCGCCTTGGCATGTGCCCGCAGGGCGGCGGCGCGGCGGCAGCAGCCAGAGGCGCCGGCGGACGCTGCCGGCGCCGGGGAGCGGGCGCGGGGCGGCGCGCGGCTTTTGAGCGGGGCGCGCACCACGTGGGAGCCCGCGCGGCGCGGGGGAGGGGGGGAGGGAGGGAGGCGGCGCCGGCGGCCGCGCGGCTCGCGAGCGCCCCCTGCCGCCCACGCGCGGCACCTGCGGAGGCTGCTCGCCGCGGCGGCCCCGGGCGGGACACCCGGGCCGGGTACCCCGGAGCTGCCGCGCGAGGGGTGGGCACAGCCGTTTGCTTTCGCTTACCCTCTGCTGGTCCTCCCCCCCCCCCACCTCCCGAAGGGGCAGGGCAGCTCCATGGAAGCCCATAAAAAACGCCCACAGAAAGCCCAAAGGGAGAGATTTGCTTTTGTGCCCCCCCCCCCAGCTCAAAGCACACCTAAACAGAGCATCAGCGCTCTCCTAAGACCTACACAAGCCTCACATTTCCCTCACGTGGTTTAAGTGACGCTTAAGTAAGCAATTTTATTTCTGGAAATAAATGTACAAACACATTCAACTTCACAGAACTTCTGGTACCTCTCACAGGGCGGCTTGCGAGTCGCATTTGATCGCCAAAAGCCAGCACCGCAGCAGCTTTCACCTCATCTTTCATTTACAATGGGAATATTTAAACTTTATAGACCTAATTCTTTCCAGACAAAACTAGATGCAGTCCCGTACTCCAACTCTTTACTCAAGCTGAAGGTAGCATACCATGAAAAAGTAATTAAGATTGGGATATTCATATTTCTTCTTTGAAAATATTTAGCAAGTGTGTTGTGGAAGGCTTACGTTTTCCAATTTGCGTAGAGATACAAAGGCTCTATATAAATCTGCCTTGCAGGTGATTTGAGAATGAAATTAATCTATTCTTGTTGCTCATGAAAAAAGATGATACAATATATCTCAATGACAGAAGTCGATGAACAGAAATTATTAGGTAAATAATTGATTGAATGCCCATTTTTAAACCACCTAGTTCCCCCAAAACAATCCCCTGCAGACGGAGCAGGGTGCCATATTAACAGGCCCTTACCACCTTTAATTTTGCAATTTTATAATTACTTAGCATTAAGGAAGATTTCTGATTCTTAAGAGGAAAGTTTAAAGTTCTTAACATCTCCACTTTTCTCTTGTAAATCACATCGGTAAATCGTGAGGTTGTGGTGTGTCAGGTCACAAGGAGGGCTGGCTCTGGGAGAAGGCAGCTGCACCTGGAGAACGTGCCCCTCATGGCCCACCATCATTGTCCCAGCAGACAACTTGGAAAAGTTTCCAAGAAATAGTATTTAACCTAAGTAGAGCGCAAGCCACTGCTTCAGAATTGCCAGCAAAACATTGCCATCCTCAGTCAATTCCCAGCAATTAGGAATGACACGCATGATAACTTTTGGAATATATGGGGAGCAGAAAGGAAAGAGAACCAAACTGCTGTGCATTTTGTCACAACTGACGTAGGACAATTGCCAAGGGCAAGTGCTTCTGAAGATAAAAGGAAAGGCTGCAGTACAAACAATTACTTCTGACAAGGAAATATTAGAGGCCAAACAAAAATATGTTCTTCAGGGGACTAGTATTTTCCCTATTTGTAACATCACATAAATAATGCACACAAAGCAAGATCACTGCATAGGGAATTCTTGCAACTGCAGCATCATGTGATAGAGAAGTAGATCTAATCCAGAAATCTAATTTTCTAGGCTAACATAACAAACATTCATCAAAGATTTAAATATAAGATTTTAACCTCCTAATACCTGAAACCAGAGACAATTGGGTTCAATACTACAAAGCCTGAAGAACTGGAGATAAGATGCCTTTACATAAGACCCCAGAAGAGACTCTTGAAAAGCTATGATTAAAAAGAACGTACCTCAACTATTTTTTTTATCAGGTACTCAAACGCTACGGAAGTAGGCAGCTGTCAGATGTCTTAGGACTTTGTCCCAAAACTCACTGGCTTCAATAGGCAACTTTCCATTATTTGTGGGGAGCACTGGATCAATTATTGCTCAATCACTTACCTGTCAGCTTTATTCCTGATCTCTTATTAGAAGCAGGCTACCATTTGCACACGGAAAATGACAGAAAAAAGTAGAAGATGGATATAGCTAATAAAAAAAAAAGCTCAAAAAAAACCCTGAAATCACCTCTTTTTGCTCTTGACAGCTGGCATCCCCTTACAGTTCCAGTACTCCAAATGGTAAGAACTTCCTTATATTACCAAAAATGCAAAATTGTTAAAGAGATTTTTGCAAGTCAGCCATGCGCTAGAAAACCCCAACTGATTTAACTTTGATAAATGTCTTTTATAATAAGAGCAAATATACTCCTTTCGCCACTAGAATGCTTTTCTGTGGGATTTTTAAGCAGGGAGTCTTATCAGCACTAAAACCAAAACGTTATAAAAATGCATGAAAGAGAGTCTCTAATGGCAAGCACACACGGGAAGATTTGCTGGCTCCCCAGTTATTGTTTTGGAAATAAAACAGATTCTGGAACCACACCATCCACAAATTTATACAAATTCAGAAAGTCCCGGGTCTTGGTTTGGGGGGGAAAGGGAGGTATTCTTGGACCAAATTGGAAAGCAAATTCCCCCAGATAATCTCCCAAGAGGATCAGATGTTGAAGCTCACCTCAGAAGCAGTTATTTCAGGGGAAAAAGAAAGAGGGAAAAGAAAGTCTGAACAGAAACAGTTATTCCTATATGTTCTTCTCAACCACAGGCAAGAATGAAGGACTAGTTGGGCAAGTTTCCTCACTCCCGAAGACATGAAAAGGCACAACCACAACCAGATACTATTAAAGAGATTATCGGTTTAAAGCCAGTACCCCTTCTTGAAACAGTGAGAGAAATGTGTCGGTCCCACACGGAAATTAGGAATCTCCCCATCTTTGTGCTACCATCTTCTTGCTTCTAGTCTTCCAGGGTCATAAATCACAGCTGAGCACCGTGACACATCTTTCTGTAGAAAAGCTGTCACGAGACCAGGCTGAATGTGTCCTATCCTGGTCTTAGACAAGATAATTTTGAGAGAGGAAAGCCATCATCTGCACCCATTCATGTAGGACACATAGGAAGATTTATCCATCAATCCACGTAGAGGACAAGCCAGTCTTATTTCTTTGTATGGACAGTGGCAGCTGTTCACTTCACTGGGATTCTGAGGATAGCAATTGCTCCCAAATCACTTTTCCTAAGACTACATCTCAATAATCCAATTAAAATGTAAGAGAAATAATTAAAACTAGTGGATAATGATAGTAACAATAGCATTTTCTGTTTTCAAAGCACTTTTACAGGCATTAACTAATTAATGGATAAAGTGAGCTTAAAAAAAAAATCAGTGCAGGATCATAGCATACAATTAGAATTAACATTTTAATTACTCTCCTTCTATGACTACTTTATTTACAAAATTCTGCTTATTTCTTTGTATATGTGTGTAATAATTAAAAAGGATTCTGTATAACTTGTTACAAAGCAATTCTAGAGTTTTTGAACCTCCCTGTAAGTTCAATAAGAAATCATGCATCTGCTCTTTAATTCTCTCTTCATTTTTGCCTTTCGAGGTCAGTTCCAAAGACCCCTATTAATTTAATCTCTGCTTCATTTGCTTAGACTTTGCACATGCACAGGGGTCTCTATGCAGTAATTTCAATCCTAGAGCAACTAGGCTGTACCAGAAACAAAGCGAAGCTCCTCAGGAAAAGCCAGAGGAGCTCCTGTTAGACTGGGACTGAAGTGCTCACATGCAGACAAAACAACCAGATTTGGGAAATTCCAGGGGCCAAATCCCCATCGCTTCTTCCTGGGTGGCTATATCTCTCTGAACTCTTAAGTGATTGCAGCTTTCATTGACTAACCTCAGAAATCACCATTTCTTGTACCGCTGGTACTAAAACCCCAGCGGGGCAGAGCTCACCACAGGGTAACTGCTTCTGGACCTGCTTCTCAGGCAGTTTTTCATCCTGAGCCTTCTGTTGCTGCAGCTCCACAGCAACTTAAATGCAGCACGCATATATACCTGCACATGAGCCAAACACGGAAGTCTTCCATTAGAAGAAACTGAGGCTTCAAGAGGCAGCAAAACAAAGACATATTCTGGTAACTCATCTCTCCCTGATGCCAACCTTAATCTTACATTTTGAAATTACTTCCTTTCAACATCTATTATTTTGTGCCTAACAGACTGACCTTTTGGAGAAGGGAAAAGTTCCTTCTAGGTTTGCAGGCCACTGCTCTGCAGGAATGTTGGGCTGAATGCCTGGATACCTCAGTTTTGGGAGATTTTCCAACAGTTTTCAAAGATTTTCAGGTATTAAAAAAAGTAACCACAAAAGCCATAACAACCCCTACACGCTACTTGTCATACACAGCTTACAATAAAAAGAAGTCTCCCCCAGCTGACAGGGTACATGCATTTGCTTTTTCTCCACAAAAATAATTTGAAGCAGAGTGCCTTGCTGCAATGAAACTTTGCCTGCTGATACTTTCCTACCACTCTCAATCTGCAGAGTCTGGGTTTGGCCTCCTGCTGTTTTGCACACCTGGTTAAGAAAAATTAGTTCATATTGCTGCATTTTTCCCACTACATGTGTGGGCTGGGACTCTCTGTGCTTTGCTGTTCTCTTTCTTTCTTTATGGATCAATGCAAATGGCCCAGGTAGAGTTTCTTGTAAGAATCTTTTTCTTCACACATCCCTACGTAATCGTCAAGCATTGCATTTCAATTTGTGAGTGTGCAGGAACACAAGCATTTATGCAGCCTGATACAGTTACCTCATTCAAATGACTTCTCTTTTCATGTCTTAGTCCTTTGTCTAACTGCAGAAGCCTCTGGGCAGCTGATATCCATTCCACAGTCTTTGTTGTACTAGTCACATTTTTCCAATCAATGAAATCAGTAGCACACTTACCATATTTTCCCTATTGCATAAATAAATATAAACCTAATACCTCAAGCACATAGGTTTATGTGACAGAGAAAGTGGAGTACACTAATGAAAACCAACAGAGATTTATGCAAGTCAGGCTGAATAAAGCTCTTACTAATAATTCAATCATCAGTCAGATTTGTCCACTTGAATTACTAAAATACCCACAAAGTTCTAGCTTGAATGTCTAGTGCTGATTTCAGCAGTGTCTTGGGACGATGTTTTGGCGCAGCTTTCGCCGGATTTCCCGTCACAGCAAGTACCTGCCGCGCGCAACAACCACCAGGGCGAGGCGGGGGGGGGGGGGGGGGGGGGAGGCGCGCGGCGACCGTTGGGGGGGGAGGGGGAGGCGCGCGGCGACCGTTAGGGCGACAACGAGGCAGAAGGGCCGGCGACTGTTGCGGCAGCCTGGGCGGGGAGCGCGCGGCGGCCGTTAGGGCGGGGCGCAGGGGCGGGGCGCGCGGCGGCGGCCGTCAAAGGGAGCGGGCTGCGGTGGGGGGTGGCTGTTGGGTGCTGTGATGGGGTGTGTGTGGTGGGGGTTGAGGGTTTTGGTGAGGTGTCCTGCCGAGAGACAGCGTCAGTCCTGGAGAAGGGCTGGTTCTCAGCCTTGTGGGGGAAGGCAGCTGTAGGCTGGTGCCCGGGTGCCAGAACCCAGACAGAGGCAAATTGCTGCTGCCCCGCAGTCCCCAGGGAGCGGGGAGGAGGCGGCGGTGGCACCAAAGCGGCCTTGCAGGGGCTGCAGCTGCTGGGGGTGAGTGGGGCTGTGTGGCAGCCAGCGGTGGGGCTGCCTGGCTGCCTGTGCCATGTGCTGGGGAAGCCTGCGGGGGTGAGAGTGGTGAGGTGACCCCTGAGCGCGCCTGGGTTTTAAAGCCATCTCGGGCTGTGTTGGTGTCCTCTTGGTAGCTTTGCCTCTGCACTTGTGGCTCTTCCCTCGGTTGAGAGGCATTTCTGCTGCAGCATAACGTCCACAGCCTGTTGCCCCCAGCAAAAAGGGAAGCAACCAAAGCCAAGGAGCCTTGATCAGGTGCTGCTGGTATCTACATAAGCAGCGGTGCCCTGGTGGAGTTGCTTGGCCTTTGAGGTGCATCCCTGCAGAGCTGCTTTTCCCTTTGGCTAGGTGTTAGGCTGCTTCTGGCTGTCTGGCCCTGGCTTGCTTAGAAGTGTGGCTGTGTGGCCTGTGTTGAGGAGGGAAAAGCCAAAGGAAGTGAGCTCCAAGGGCTCCATCGCCCCTGGGTGGTCATTGAGTGTGTCCCTTTGTGTTAAGCACCACAGGGTGGGACCTTCCTGCTGTGAATGGGCTGCAAAGGAGTTGCCGTAGGTGGGAGAGACAGCTGCTGAGCTTGTGCTAGCTGCAGGGGAATGGCAAGGTGGGTGTGGGCAGTGGGCTTAGGCAGGCAGGGTGCTGGTCTCCTGTGGTATGGAAATGTGCTTCTGGGGCAGGCTTTTTATGGTCCTTTCCTGGCAGCCTTGTGCTGCCTTGGAGAGCAGGTGGGAACTTGCCTGAATGTTCTCAGTGAGTAGCTAGCCCCGAGGCTGAAGGCAGCTGGTGTTGTGTGGCTGGCTGTTTGAGTGTGTGGCTTGTGTGGTATCAGTTGTGGCTGCTTTATGCTGGCCTGAATGTGCAATTGTCCTTGAGGGCGGGCGGGCTCCTTCTCAGCAGTGCCTTGTGGTGGGAAGCTCTGCAGCCTCCTTGTGGGGTTTGTTTTATTCGAGATGCTTGTCTTCCTTGGGTGTGGATCACCTGCCTGGGAAGATGTGCAGGAGCTTTAGCTAAGACTGTTACCAGGACCGCATGCGTAATGATTCTGTCAATATGATAGTTAGTTCCAGGGAATAGAATGAATATGTATAATCCTTCTGGGAAATTCAGTGCATATGTATGTGAGAGAGCAATAGAAACTTTGGATGATGTGAGACACGGTGTGCACGTTGGGTGGAGCTATCCCCCGTGCATCCGGCGCTGTAATAAAGAGAATGCCTGCTTCTTAATACTACATTGGTGTTAAGGAGCTTTTTCTCCCGATTTCAGCGACAGCTTTGGCACCCCAGATGGGACCCTGCTTCTGAATCTCGACGCATCTGTGGGATTGCAGGACGTCCAGCCGGCACCGAGGGATTCTCGGGGAGAACCTCTGATCCCTGGACCAAAGAGCTCTGAGTAAGCCCCCTGGGAAGGTAAAGGCATTCCTTTCCTTAATAGGTCGGGTTGCCCGCTGGTCAGACGCAGGGAGCCTTGCAGAGTTGGGTTAAAAGGGTGGAAAAGGTGGGGTTGCCTGCCTGTAAGGTGTGGTGAAAGCCATGCAGGGAGGTCAGGTTGGGCTCTAGAGGTCCCTCAGGGGGAGGAAGGTCAAGTTATTTGTGCACAATTGTGTGTTTATGTGGTAATTTGACATTTGGAATGTTATTGGACTTTGTTTTGTGGATTTTGTGGTTATGGGTAACCAAGTGTTGAAAGAGGGGGGATTTTGAAGAAATCACCCCGGGAGGTATTTTAAAGCATTGGAAGGAGGCGGCAGGTCCGCTGGGAGGTACACTCTACCAAAGGACAATTAATTGAATATTGTAATCATCGGTGGCCAATGTATACTTTAGAAGATCAGGAAAAATGGCCTAAAAATGGAACTGTGAACTACAATACCATATAACAATTAATGTTGTTTTGCTGGAGGGAGGGGAAATGGGATGAAGTAACGTATGTAGATTTCTTCTTTGCATTAAGAGACCACCCTGAGTGGCAGAAAGATTGTGGGATGATTCCAAGGGATCCAATGATACTAGCAGCAGAGAAGGAGGGAAAGGGTTGAAATTTGAAAAGGTGTTGTTCTGCTTGTAGTATTGGAAAAAGGTGTTTAAAGTATGAGCAGGAGGAGGAAGAAGACTTGGAGTTGATGGTCGCTCCCCGACAGAGGTTGGGGGAGGATATTGAGGCTATGTGTGGGGCTGAAGAGGCAGAAGGATTTAGCCCGATTGAGAGGAGAACAAGAGGATGACAAGGGGAAGTGGGCGGGCGGGTGGTTTACAGGCTTCCCTTCTGCAGGTGGGTGGAAATAATGGACCAGTAACAGTTCAAGTGCCTTTCTCTATAATGGAGTTAAGGTCCTGGAAGGAAATAGCAGGGAACTATAGAGAGGATCCAGAGAGAGTGGCAGAAGTGTTTGAAACTCTAATTAGGACTCAGGATCCAGATTGGAATGATTTACAGGTAATATTAGACACCCTGCTAGATGATACTGAAAAGAAGAAGGTATTAAACACTGCTCAGCAACAGGCTGAAGGAGCACATGCTGGTGGGGATTTGCAGGGGATGCTAGATCAGAATTTTCCTGCTGCAGAGCCAGGGTGGGATCCTAAGCAGCCAGGACCCCGGGGACTCTTAACAAGATATCAGAGATGGATAATGTTTGGCATAAGACATGCCATGCCAAAAGCAGTTAATTGGTCTAGGTATATGAGGTCAGACAAGAACTGACTGAATCCCCGTCTGCTTTTGTGGAACGATTAAAGGCTACTGCCAGGAAATCTACCAACCTGGATCCTGAGAAACCAGAGGAAGCCCAGCAGTTAGCTTCAACTTTTATGGGACAATTGGCGCCAGACATAAGAAGGAAACTTCAAGAATTAGAGGGGGCAGATTGGAGAGATCTGGGGAAAATGTTAGAAGTGTCCTGGATAGCTTTTAATAATAGGGAAAAGGAAAAAGAAATGCGACATATTCGAAGGGAGTACCTAAGAGAAGGGAGATTGATTGCTGCTTTAAGCAGGGCTCCTGGAGGAGCCTATAGAGAAAGGGAAGGCCCAGGAGGGGGTTACCGAGGTGTGAAAGGGAGTAAGGGGAAGGGAACATGACCTCCTTTTGTGCAACCCCATCTAGAAGAAGATCAGTGTGCGCAATGTGCAAAGAAAGGGGACATTGGCAAAGGGAATGTCCTCAGGCTGGGAACTTAGACGCAGCCCTGCAAGCCATTAAGCTAATGACCTTAAAGGATGAATCGTGAAGGGGACTGGGGGAATCATCCGCAGCCGAACCCCTGGTTACACTAAGGCTGGGAAATGAAGAAGTAGAATTTGTAGTTGCTACAGGAGTCAGATACAGGAGCCACTTACTCTGTACTTAATACTTGTAAAGAAAGCTTTAGCCATGAAAGTGTAAGCGTTGTTGGTGCTACAGGGAAAGGAGAGAATGGGCCCTTTTTGCAGCCCTTAAATTTTAAATTGGGAAACCAATGGGTGACTCATCAGTTTTTATATATGCCTGAATGTCGGATGCCCTTGATGGGTAGGGATTTATTGGATAAGTTGAACACGCAGATAACCTTTAAGAATGGAGTGGTGCAGCCACTAATACCTGAATCAAAAGCTGTGGAAACAAGAATTTTTATGTTACAGAGCAGCACGCAGAAAGCGGAGGAGGAGATTGCTGCTGACGTAGAAGATGCAGTAGTACCCTTGGTATGGGCTAGTGGAATTCCAGGTCGGTCTAAACTGGCGAAACCAGTGGAGGTGGTTCTAAAATCTGGGACTAAACCGGTAAGACAAAAGCAGTGTCCTATTAGGTGGGAGGCTAGAAAGGGGTTGGAAGAATTAATAGCTAAATTTTTGAATTATGGGTTACTGATAGTGTGAATCGGAATATAACACCTCAGTATTATCAGTAAAGAAACAAAATGGCAAGGAATATAGGTTGGCTCAGGATTTAAGAGCCGTGAATCAGATTGTTCAAGATATTCACCCAGTAGCGGCTAAGCCATCTACCTTGCTGACCTCCCTGAAGGAGGACCATAAATGGTTTACTGTACTTGTTTTTGCAGTTAAAGCGTCTAACCGCTAAAGCGTCTAACCGCTAAAGCATCTAACCGCTTTTTTTTTTCTTCTCCTTTTTAGGCTACAAAAGGAAGGGGTGCTAGGTGGTTTGGTAAGGGACAGAGCATGCCTGGGCCTGGTGCAGTGAGTGGAAGGAGCTGGATGCCAGGCCAGAAGTACCCCCACTGGCAATGGTTTTAGTTCTGGTTTGGGACTAGGACTGTAATGTGTCGCTGGGAGAAGAATGCCTCTGGGGCCACATTGCCCCCTGCGGGTAGGGAGCAGTTGACTTGGTCAGATCTGTGTTGGAGGTGGAAGCAGCTGGCAGGCAGAGGGTTCCCTTTTCCCAATGGTGGTTTCTTGGCCGAAGCCAAGAAACTGCTGCCTTGTCTGCAGCAGCTTCTCTTTCCTTCCGTGGTCTGCTGTGCGCTTGCCTCCTCTTGAAGAGGATGTGCCTGTGCTCCTCAGCGAGTTCTGCCAGGGGCTTGGGACTGCTGTACATGTCTGATAATCTGTCTTTCAGCATTGTGGTGTTTGTGGTGGTGATCTGCAGGGATGAGCTGCTCTTGCTGGCTGGAGTATGACTGCACTGACAAGGAGTTGGTGCCCACCTGAGGCTGGAGCAGGACTGCAGGTGTGCCAGGGTAATTCTGCTTCTATCTGGGTAACTTTTTTGAAGCTCAGCCTTGCTGCCCAGACTGACAAAGTAGATAGAGCTTAAAAGCTGCTCTTAAGATGCCTGGAAATAGGAGGTGAGCTCAGCTGAGAGTGAGCTGCTGGCTGCTCTGCAGGGACAGCTGGCCAGAAGGGAAGAGTTCTGGGAGGGCAGGTTATGTTTATGGTGGTGGCGGGATGAACGGAGCTGATGCTGTATGAAAGCAGGGAGAAGGCTGGGGGTTAGAGTGAGTAGAGGTGTGGCTTGTGTGTGCCCAAGCAAGCCTTGCTGCTGGTCAGGGGATCAGTGATGGCAGGAGTGGAGTGGAGGGCTGCTCCTTCTTGGGAGCTGAGGAAAGCCTTTGGAAGTGAAAGGGGGTGGCATGATGTTAAGAAGTTGGGCCGCTCTCCTTTTGCCAGGGGCAGATGGGGAGGGCTTTTGTCTGTGCTGTTGAGGTGGGGGCGGGGGTTGCCTGGTGGGAATTTGGGGGTAGTGCTGTCCATGCAAGGGAGTGTCCCAGCAAGGCCAGGGAGCCCAAGTAGTGCAGGTGGCTTGCCCAAAGGCAGATGCTTAAGATTGTCAGCAGCTGATGAGCTGAGGCAGCTGCAGGTGTGACATGTGTTGCTGGGGTGCCTTGCCCCCAGGGCAGCCCTGGCATGTGGCATGCCCAGCTGAGAAGCCAAAGAGGTGGGGGAGAAGGAGTGCTGCTGGTGCTGCCCAGGATGCCAGGTGGCAGCTAGTGCCTGCAGGCAGGGCCCCTGGCCCCCAAGCAGATGTGCTTTGTGCCAGTAGGTTGCCTTTTACAAGAGGGGTTTCTCTGGAAAATGAGGAGCGCTCCTGTAACTTGGAGCTGCCAAATGGGTGGTAGAGGGGGGCGGAGGGGGAGGGAATGGACTAAAGTCCTTGAAGCCACCTCTTTGGCATATCTCCTCTGGGCAGAGTTGTGGAGACAAGGAGGGGTTTGGCAGCCTGTTGAGTGACACTGTTGTCAGAGCCTGATGCTGCTGAGGGAGGAGGGTGTGTGGGGGGGTGGTGACAGCCCTGTTGTAAAGTACAGTTGCAGAGAGGGCTGCAAGGGTGGCTTGGTGGCTGGAGCAAAGGTGGGGGGTGGCAGGTGCTTTTGTGCCTGGAAAATGAAGGCTAGCAGGGCTGGTTGCTGTACTTGTACACAGGTCTTGGAGTTGAGGAAAGAAGAAGCCTTAAAAGGCTTCAGAAGCTTGGAGGCCTAGCCCCCTAGGTGGGAGGCAGGTGGTCCTTGGGGCATTAATGTGGAAGTGAAAAGCATGTGGAGCAGGTGGAGTGGCCTATGCCAGGGAGAAGTGGCAGTATGTATTGCCTGCTGGAGTCAAGTGAGTTGAGCATGTCCCAGTAAAGGGGATGGTTCCTTGGGGCCCCGCCTGTCAGGTGGAGGCAGGAGGAGAAAAGTGTTGGGAGCACCTTGAGCTTGAGAGCAGGGCTGCTGTGATTTTTGAGTGCTGGTGTTTGTTTGGGGAAAAGGTAGAAGAGCAGGCTAGAGGAGAGGGGAGAGCAGCCAGGGAGGGCAAGAAAGCAGCTTGGCAAGGAGCCCATGCATGGAAGCCATTTAGTGCAAATGGGGCAGTGTGAGAGCAAGCTTGCTGCAGGCAGGCAGGCTAACATGTGCTGGGCTTGTTGTCCTGCTGTGTCAGCCTGTCTTGCCTGTTTGACCCCCCCCAGCAGCTGAGGTGGGACAGCTGAAGGTAGTGTGCCCTAAAGGTGTGGGAGGGAGGGTGCTGAGGCCTGCCTGGGGCACTGGTGGAGAGTGGGGGTGTGGGGGCTGGTGGGGCAGGGCAGAGGAGTTGAGGACCCCCAGAGCATGTCAGGCTGAAGTTGCAGTGTGGCTTTGTGAGGGAGAGCCTGCCGTGAGGTGGGAGCAGCCAGGGGAGCTGTGGGGGTGTGCCAAGGGGCTCGTGAGGGTCAGAGAGGACAGAGGGCTCCCAAGTGTGAGCCCAGTGTTTTGGGGAGCATGGCTTTTGCGTGCAGTTTTCCCAAGCTGCCCGGGCTGAATTGCTGTCAGGTGCCAAGTGCAGCAAGGGCTCTTTGGCTTCCCCCCTGCCCAGGTGTCAGTAGAGCTCAGCTCTAGTGGTCCAGTCTGTGCCCTTCTGCCCAAAGCTGCAGCTGCTTTGCCAAGTGGAGGGGCAGCGGTTTCCTTGGGAGAGAAGAGGATGTTGTGGAGAGAAGTTTGGGGCTGGTTGTCTGGAACAATTCCGGCAGCTGGCTGTGTACTTGAGACCTAGCGCAGGTTGCCAATGCGCAGGGTTGTGGGTGTGGGAGCTGCCCACTTGAGCATGCTGTGCAGGGGAGCTGCTGTGTTTCCTGTGTGAGTGAGTGGTGTGTGTGCAGGTGTTGAGTGGAGAGCTGGAGGTGCCTTTTGTTTGGAGGAGCAAGTAGGGCTGGGTGTTTAGTGTCTGTAAAGCAGGAAAGAAGGAAGGAGGGTGGTAGGTGTGAGCATGGAGCAGTGGGATGGTCTGGCAGAGAGGTGTTGCCTGGGTGAGCAGAAATGAGTCCTTCTTTCGCAGGACTGCCTTTTGGTGCTTTGGGGGACGCGCCTGCCGCTTCCTGGGATGTGCTTCTCTCTTGGAAGGTTCCCTTTTGTGCTCTGCCTGGACCCTGACTCTTTGTGCCAGAGGGGGTTAGCTGCTTTGGCCAAAGCCCTTGGGAGATGGTCCCGCACACTTCTTTGAGGGTGCTGCCCGGCAGCTTTTCCCTGGGGCTTGGCCACTTCTGGTCCGTGTTTGCCAAGAGAGGACTGCTCTGAAGAAGTTGGGGATATCTCGGAGGGTGGGGGCATGTGCCTCAGCTCTGCTTTTGAGGGCCAGGAGGGGCAGCACGCAGAGATGCAGTTTGTGCTGATGGCAAGTGTTCCTTAGTAAAAGGCCTCAGCTTGCTGGGACCCAAAGCCTGAGAGTGCTGTGGCAGAGCGCGTGGGCCCTCGGTTGTGCCCTGCCTTCTCTTTGGTGGCAATGGCTTTGCTGTGTTGGTCGCTTCTGGGGGCGTTCTGTGCTTTGTCATACGCAGCGGTGACCAAGCGGTGTCTGCAGGGCACAGGATAATGGCAAGAGGGAAAGGTGCTCAGCAGAGCCAGGACTGCTGCAGCTTCCTGGTGTTGATGCAGTTTTGCAGAGTTGGAGCCCTCTGCAATCTCTGCAGTGAGAGGCAATTTATAATGCTGTGTGCCAAAGGTACCCTGAAAAGCCTCAGCTGTTTGAGCCCTGGGCAATCCTCTAGGCATGACAAGAGGCTTGCAGTTTCTCTTTTTTGGCAGTCCCCTCCTTGCTCTCGGGTCTTTGGAGGTGCAGCCTGGAGTCCTTGCAACCTCAGTGGTGTGCTGCAGGAATTGCCCAGGCTGGAGTGCAAGCTGTATTGCAGGCCCTTGACAAGGAGTGTTTTTGCTGCTGCTGCTGGGCCAGCTCTGTGGAGACAGTGTATTTCCCTTCAGTTTACCCCTTGGAATTGTTTCTCTTTGCTAGGAGGAAAGCCAAGGACTGCACTAACTGTAGTGGGACCTCTGAGCCAGTAACTTGTGGGAACCCCCTGGCA
Organism: Apteryx mantelli; assembly: GCF_036417845.1. Lineage (NCBI taxonomy): Eukaryota > Metazoa > Chordata > Aves > Apterygiformes > Apterygidae > Apteryx > Apteryx mantelli. Next base: position 2,632,141 of record NC_090002.1, on the reverse strand, counting down.
GAGGTCAAAAATAGGATGTGGGTTTTTCCCTCTTGGGGGTGATAGCTGGAAGTGTTAGGGGAGTTGCTTCTGTGGAGAAGTAGGAGAGGAGTAGCTGCAAAAGCCCAGCTGAAGCAGGAGCAGGTGGGAAAATGTGTCTGGGCTTGTGGGGCCCTTCCACTCATCTACAAGGTGGTTGATCTGCAAGGCATGGTGGTAAGTGAGCTTTGCCAGGCCCTAGATAGCGCAGCTGCAGGCAAGGCCAGCCTGAGGCACCTTTGCTGTGCCCCAGTGTGGTTTCCCACCAATGGCAGTAAGAGGAGCTGGTGCCGTGCTGCTTTGCACTAGCCCTTTAGCCCTTCTGCGGTGGCTTGTCCCTGGGATTTTGGGAGCCGTGCAGGAAGTGGCCTAGGACGCTGGTGCTTCTGGAGGAGCTTAGAGTTGTTTGTGTGTGCTCATGAGGATGCTGCTAGCTTCTTTGCTCTCCTTCTCTAGGTTCCTGTGTGGCATCCCTCTGCGTGCTGTCCGAGAGCCTTCTGCATGCACTGTCATGTATCGGAGAGCAACAGCTTCCTGGGCTGGATTTCGATCAGAGCCATCAAGATGAAGCGTGCACATCGTCCTGCATGGTCAACTCTCCAGGTGAGTCCAACTGACCAAAGTCTATTCTCTTTATGGGTTGGTGTCCCTGCCAGGATCCTTGAATATGTACCTGCCTGGGATAAGGGCTCATTGGATGCACAAGCAATTTGCAGAGCACGTGGACATCTAATGTTGTCCCTACGAGGCCTCAGAAGAAGGCTGAGAACCACCTAGTCAGGGCTGCCTCCTGCCCCCAGGAGCAACGGATGCTGCAGCTTGCCCAGGAGCAGAGTGCAAGAACCTTGCAAGAGGAGCATGCCGCAGAGCTGGCCTTAACCCTAGATACCCCCCAGAGGTGGAGCAGCCCTGACCAGTCCTCCGTGGCCCTTGACTTGCCAGTGACTGGAAGAGAACTGCAGTTGCAGTGCAGTGGGGTGACATTTGGCAGCCTTGAGACTGCAGTGCCAGGGACTGTGGCTGCGATAGGCACGAGCGCTTGCAGAGTGGCCTGAAGAAGGCAGAGAGCAAGGGGAGGCCCCTCTGGGTGAGCATGTGCCTCTGTAGGACCTTAGCAGCCCCCTGATGAGGTGTCGCAGCATGCATTGCAAGCAGCGGCGCCATGCCTCCCTTGGGCAGAGGTCAAGGACACAGGCAGCAGTGGGGAAAAGCAGGAGAGGACAAGGCAGTAAATTGGGGCCAGACGCTAAACCCGCAAAGGAGCAGGCAGATGCCACCACTGCCAATAATCACGCACCCTCTGAGCAGGCCAAATACCATAACCCGCGGTCACCTCAGGCCCTCTTTAAAGTGCCCCTCAGGTGGGTGAAGAATTCAGACCTTTGGTGGCACCCGTGCAAAGGGAACATATCCTCCCCCTCCACTGCCGCAAAGGCTGCCCGAGGACAGGATGCAAGCTCTCCGCAGACAGGTTTATGAGGCAGCTGCTGGAGGGCCAAATATGACCGTGAAGAAGGCAAGGTCACAGAGCATTTGAGTTGCCTGCTGGAGAGCAGGCTCTTCTCTGTGCTCCTGAAACTCCTTCAGGGAACGTTGGGGCTAGGTTGCTTCGAATGAAGAGCTTCTCCTTTGAGCTGCTCCCCAGCTCAGCTACAAAAGGCTGCTGAGGCACCATCAGCAATTCCTCTCCCTTGCTGAGAAGATGGTCCCCAGAAGCCCAGCTGAGTTGCCTTCCAACTCAGCAGGCACCTTTCCCCTCCCCTGGAGGGGAACCTAGTCAAGCCCTACCCATCAGCTGCGCAGCCTGAGCCCGGGGGAGGAAGAAACCCCAGGACACTGGGACTTAGTCTCACTTCCAAACAGGCCCCTTCCCAGCAGCTCCGAGGGGTGAGAAGCTTGGCAAGGGAGCATGATGTCTGTGCAGTGGGGCAAAGGGAGCTGCATGCAATTGTGAGAATGAGCCTCGGAGCAGGGACCTGGTCATTTGCTTACGTAGATTTCTTGGTCCTCTGTATCCAGAACGACGGCGCAGCATCGGCGGCTGGCTTTGCATCGGCGGCTGGCTTTGCATCGGCGGCTGGCTTTGCATCGGCGGCTGGCTTCCCCCCTGCCCAGGTGTCAGTAGAGCTAAGCTCTAGTGGTCCAGTCTGTGCCCTTCTGCCCAAAGCTGCAGCTGCTTTGCCAAGTGGAGGGGCAGCTGATTCCTTGGGAGAGGAGAGGATGTTGTGGAGAGAAGTTTGGGGCTGGTTGTCTGGAACAATTCCGGCAGCTGGCTGTGTACTTGAGACCTAGCGCAGGTTGCCAATGCGCAGGGTTGTGGGTGTGGGAGCTGCCCACTTGAGCATGCTGTGCAGGGGAGCTGCTGTGTTTCCTGTGTGAGTGAGTGGTGTGTGTGCAGGTGTTGAGTGGAGAGCTGGAGGTGCCTTTTGTTTGGAGGAGCAAGTAGGGCTGGGTGTTTAGTGTCTGTAAAGCAGGAAAGAAGGAAGGAGGGTGGTAGGTGTGAGCATGGAGCAGTGGGATGGTCTGGCAGAGAGGTGTTGCCTGGGTGAGCAGAAATGAGTCCTTCTTTCGCAGGACTGCCTTTTGGTGCTTTGGGGGACGCGCCTGCCGCTTCCTGGGATGTGCTTCTCTCTTGGAAGGTTCCCTTTTGTGCTCTGCCTGGACCCTGACTCTTTGTGCCAGAGGGGGTTAGCTGCTTTGGCCAAAGCCCTTGGGAGATGGTCCCGCACACTTCTTTGAGGGTGCTGCCCGGCAGCTTTTCCCTGGGGCTTGGCCACTTCTGGTCCGTGTTTGCCAAGAGAGGACTGCTCTGAAGAAGTTGGGGATATCTCGGAGGGTGGGGGCATGTGCCTCAGCTCTGCTTTTGAGGGCCAGGAGGGGCAGCACGCAGAGATGCAGTTTGTGCTGATGGCAAGTGTTCCTTAGTAAAAGGCCTCAGCTTGCTGGGACCCAAAGCCTGAGAGTGCTGTGGCAGAGCGCGTGGGCCCTCGGTTGTGCCCTGCCTTCTCTTTGGTGGCAATGGCTTTGCTGTGTTGGTCGCTTCTGGGGGCGTTCTGTGCTTTGTCATACGCAGCGGTGGCCAAGCGGTGTCTGCAGGGCACAGGATAATGGCAAGAGGGAAAGGTGCTCAGCAGAGCCAGGACTGCTGCAGCTTCCTGGTGTTGATGCAGTTTTGCAGAGTTGGAGCCCTCTGCAATCTCTGCAGTGAGAGGCAATTTATAATGCTGTATGCCAAAGGTGCCCTGAAAAGCCTCAGCTGTTTGAGCCCTGGGCAATCCTCTAGGCATGACAAGAGGCTTGCGGTTTCTCTTTTTTGGCAGTCCCCTCCTTGCTCTCGGGTCTTTGGAGGTGCAGCCTGGAGTCCTTGCAACCTCAGTGGTGTGCTGCAGGAATTGCCCAGGCTGGAGTGCAAGCTGTATTGCAGGCCCTTGACAAGGAGTGTTTTTGCTGCTGCTGCTGGGCCAGCTCTGTGGAGGCAGTGTATTTCCCTTCAGTTTTGGGGAGGGTCATGACAGGGTTCAACTGGTGGAAAGTTACAAGCAGCAAAGCGCATGGGAAAGGAGAAGCAAGGAGCGAGGTACAAGGAGTTACAGGTAGCAAAGCGTATGGGAAAGGAGAAGCAAGGAGCGAGGTACAAGGAGTTACAGGTAGCAAAGCGTATGGGAAAGGAGAAGCAAGGAGCGAGGTACAAAGAGTTACAGGTAGCAAAGCGTATGGGAAAGGAGAAGCAAGGAGCGAGGTACAAAGAGTTACAGGTAGCAAAGCGTATGGGAAAGGAGAAGCAAGGAGCGAGGTACAAGGCATGGTCGCGTGTGCGTGATCGGTGTGATGACTGGCTACCTGTGACGTGATCAGCACGATGACTGGCTTAGCAGAGTGTATCTGTAAAACTGCTGAAGCAGCTAACTTAGTATAAATATGCTCAGAAACAAACAATAAATGTCTCAAGATGCACCCCCTCTTGAGTCCGTGCCTTCATTCGCTACAAACGGCGTCCGAACAGGGACCCAGCTTGACGTAAGAAGGTGACGTCGATCCGGTAGCAAAACCTGACTGAACCAGGACTCCAAGACTGAACCGGGACTCCAAGCCTTACAAGGAGTGTGCACCCATCACCTCAACGAAGGTGAGCAGTCAGGAATCATGGGGGGAAGGTTATCCCTAGAACAGAAACCAAGTCTCCATGCGTTGAGACGGCTTCTGGACAGGCACAGTTGGGACATTTCAGAGGTAAAGTTACTAACACTCCTGGACTGGATTATGAGAAATGTACCTGACTTCCTTGCAAATGGGACATTTCAATTCGATGAATGGGCGAAAGTAGGTCAGAGACTATACGAGGAAGTGGGGACTGGAGATGTCGCGGTTTGTAAGCATTTGGCTACATGGGGGAACTGTTACCAGCTCGGACAAGGAGGAGTCTCAACAGGAGGCTCAGACAAACATGCCCAAGGACACCGGTGCAGCTGGGACTGATACATCCTGAGAAAGTACAGATAAACCAGCAGAAGCCAGTTGGAGGCAAGATTAGGACTGAAACAGTTTTCCTCAAACAAGGAAGCAGGCCAAGTTGAGACCATGTATGGAAAAGTAGAGCAGAGTTCATGGCAAGACGCTGAGTGGCACCTCTTCTGACACCACCAGAGACCCCCACAGAAGACCCCCAGAGACTCAGACCGCATGTGTAATGATTATGTAAATGTAGTAATTAGTTCTAGGAAATAGAATGAATATGTATAATCATTCCTGGAAATTTAATGCATATGCATAGGATAGAGCAATATAAACTTTGGATGATGTGAGACACGGTGTGCACGTTGGGTGGAGCTATCCCCCATGTACCTGGCGCCATAATAAAGAGAATGCCTGCTTCTTAATGCTACATTGGTGTTAAGGAGTTTTTCTCCCGATTTCAGTGATAGTTTTGGCACCCCAGATGGGACTCTGCTTCTGAACCTCGTCGGATCCGTGGGATCGCAGGACCTCCAGCCGGCACCGAGGGATTCTCAGGGAGAACCTCCGATACCTGGACCGAAGAGCTCTGAACAAGATCCCTGGGAAAGGTAAAGGCATTCCTTTCTTGAAAAGGTCGGGTTAGAGTCCCAAATTGCTCGATTTGTGTGGCAATTTGATATTTGGAGCGTTATTGGACTTTGTTTTGTGGATTTTGTGATTATGGGTAACTAAGCGTCGAAAGAGGGGGGGGATTTGGAAGAATTCACCCCGGGATGTATTTTAAAGCATTGGAGAGAGGCGGCAGGTCCGCCGGGAGGTACACTTACCAAGAGAACAATTAATTGAATGCTGTAATCATTGTAATCATGTTTACTTTAGAAGATCAGGAAAAATGGCCTAAGAATGGAAGTGTGAACTACAATACCATATAACAATTAATGTTGTTTTGCTGGAGGGAGGGGAAATGGGATGAAGTAATGTATGTAGATTTGTTTTTTGCAGTAAGAGACCACCCTGAGTGGCAGAAAGATTGTGGGATGATTCCAAAGGATCCAAAGATACTAGCACTAGAGAAGGAGAGAAAGGGTCAAAAGTTGAAAAGGTGTTGTTCTGCTTGTAGTATCAGAAAGAGGTGTTTAAAGTGTAAACGGGAGGAGGAGGAGGACTTGGAGCTGTTGGTCGCCCCCCCCCCTCCCCCGACAGAAGTGTGTGGGGGATGTCGAGGATGTTGTTGGGGAGGCTGAAGAGGCAGAAGGATTTAGCCTGATTGCAGGGAGAACAAGAGGATGCCAAGGGGAAGTGGGGGAGGTTTTACAGGCTGCCCTTCAGCAGGCGGTTGGAAATACCAGACCAGTAACAGTTCAAGTGCCTTTCTGTATAATGGAATTAAGGTCCTGGAAGGAAATAGCAGGGGACTGTAGAGAAGATCTGGGGAAAGTGGCAGAAGTGTTTGAAACTCTAATTAGGACTCAGGATCCAGATTGGAATGATTTACAGGTAATATTAGACACCCTGCTAGATGATACTGAAAAGAAGATGGTATTAAACACTGCTCGGAAGCAAGTGGAAGGAGCACTTGCTGGTAGGGATTTGCAGGGGATGCTAGATCAGAATTTTCCTGCTACAGACCCGGGGTGGGATCCTAACCTGCCAGGACCCTGGGGACTTCTAATAAGATATCAGAAGTAGATATTGTATGGTGTAAAACATGGTATGCCAAAAGCAGTTAATTGGTCCAAAATGTATGAGGTCAGACAAGAACCGACTGAATCCCCATCTGCTTTTATGGAACGATTAGAAGTTACTGCCAGGAAATCTGCCAGCCTGGATCCTGAGAAACCAGAGGAAGCCCAGCAGTTAGCTTCAACTTTTATGGGACAATCAGCCCCAGACATAAGAAGGAAACTTCAAGAATTAGAGGGGGCAGATTTGAGAGATCTGGGGAAAATGTTAGAAGTGGCCTGGATAGCTTTTAATAGGATGCAGTTTTACCAGTTGTATGGGCTAGCGGAATTCCAGGTTGGTCTAAATTGGTGAAACCAGTGAAGGTTGTTCTAAAATCTGGAGCTAAACCAGTAAGACAAAAACAGTATCCTATTAAGTGGGAGGTCCATGTACCTTTGGGCTTCTGACGTTGTTCCATCCCGAAAAGTTGTTAATTGATGGAACTGCCCGTGTTCGGACACAACGGTCCACCCACAGCTTTACATCAGACTGTAATAGCGACATAGAATTGTGGGACCCAACTAAGTGTGTCTTGAGTAGTATTTTCGCAGGAGTAGGAACTGCTCCCGCTTTATCACAACTTCACAAATTAGGATGCTGGCTTGCAGAGGAAGCAAATGCTACTAGTACTGCTTTGAACGCCCTGTTAACAGACGTAGATTCAGTTAGACATGCCACCTTGCAGAATGGGGCTGCGATCGATTTTTTGCTATTGGCCCAAGGCCATGGCTGTCAGGATTTTGAGGGAATGTGTTGTATGAATCTGAGTGATCATTCTGAGTCAATACATACGAGCATTGCAAGATTGAAGGCGTTAACAAAACAATTGCAAGAAGATGATGGGAAAAACTTCTGGGGAGTGTTTGATTGGTTGAATATGCTTGCTGTAGGACCTTGGTTAAAACACATCCTGATTCTAGGACTTATAGTTTTTGTATTTGTTGCAATACTAATGTGTGTGCCATGCTTATTGAATTGTGTACAAAGAATGATTGACAGGAGCATGAAGCAAGTCATGACCCTGCAAGTTCATACTGCCTTAGCCTTTCAATTATTAAAGGAAGGGGGAGATGTGGAGGGTCATGACAGGGTTAAACTGGTGGAAAGTTACAAGCAGTAAAGTGTGTGGGAAAGGCGTTGCAAGCAGCGAGGTACAAGGCGTTGCAAGCAGCGAGGTACAAGGCATGATCGTGCATGCGCGCGTGAGCGGTGTAATGACTGGCTACCTGTGACAATCTGCATGATAATTGGCTTAGCAAAGTGTATCTGTAAAACTGCTGAAGCAGCTAACTTTTTAGTATAAATATGCTCAGAAACAAATAAATGTCTCAAGATGCACCACCCCTTGAGTCTGTGTCTTCATTTGCTACAATCCCTGCACACTCCAACGACATCCCTGTACTGCTCCCCAGTGGCCTGTGCCTGCTTCCACCTTCCGGCCACTTCCTTCTTGTGGAGGAGTTTTGCCAGGAGCTCCTTGCTCATCCCTGCAGCTCTCCTGCCCCCTTTGCTTGACTTCAAGCTCAAGAGCAGTGCATCCCAATGAGCAGGGAGGAAGTCATCCTTGACTATTAACCAGCTCTCTTGGACCCCTCTTCCTCCTAGGGCCCCATCCCCCAAGGGATTCTTCCAGCAAGGTCCCTGAAGAGGCCAAAGTTTGCCCTGCCCAAGTCCAGGCTTGTGCTCCTACTTTTTGCCCTGCTTCCTCCTCACAGGAGCCTCAGCTCCACCATCTCATGGTCTCTGCAGCCAAGGCAGCCCCCAGCCTTCCCATCTCCAGCCAGCCCTTCCTTGTTTGGTAGTACAGAGGCCAGCAGCACACCTCTCCTCCTTGGCTCCTCCATCACCTGTGTCAGAAAGTTATCCTATCAGTGCTCTGCAGGAACCTCCTGGATTGCTTGTGCCTTGCTGTGTTGTTCCTCCAGCAGATACCAGGGTGGTTCAAGTCCCCCATGAGAACCAGGGCCTGGGACTGTGAGGCTACCTCCAGCTGTCTGTACAAGGCCTCATCTACTTCCTCTTCCCAATCAGGTGGCCTGTAGCAAACACCCACAACAGTGTCACCCATGTTAGTCTGCCCTTTAGTCCTCACCCAGAAGCTCTCAACACACTCAGCATCCACCCCTAGGCACAGCTCCATCCCTTCCAGTTGCTCTCTCACATAGAGGGCCTAGCTGTGTTGTCTTTCCAGCAGATATCAGGGTGGTTGAAGTCCCCCATGAGAACCAGGGCCTGCGATCGTGAGGCTACTTCCAGTTGTCTGTGGAAGGCCTCATCAACATCCTCTTCCTGATCAGGTGGCCTGTAGTAAGCACCCACAACAGTGTCACCCGTGCTAGCCTGCCCTTTAATCCTCACCCATAAGCTCTCGACTCACTCTTCATCCACCCCTAGGCACAGCTCGATACATTCCAGTTGCTCTCTCACATAAAGAGCAACTCCACCACCTCACTTTCCTGGCCTGTCTTTCCTAAAAAGTACGTAGCCATCCTTGGCAGCATTCCAGTCATGTGAGCTATCCCACCATGTCTCTGTAATGGCAATGAGATCACGGCACTGCGACCGCACACAGATCTCTGGTTCTTCCTGTTTCTTCCCCATGCTGTGTGCATTGGTGCACAGGCATTTCAGAGAGGTGATTGAGCATGCAGGTTTCCCAGGAGGGATGCAAGAGGATCCTCCATAGCCACATCCCATGCGCACTTCCCTGGCTGCGTTCCCCTGCTGGAAGCGTCCTGACTTCAGCTGTCTTTTGCCAACTACCCTGGCACTATAACTCTCCCCTTCCCCTGTCTTTCCTAGTTTAAAGCCCTCCTTACCAGGTTGGCCAACCTGTTGGCAAAGACACACATGCCCCTCTTAGTGAGGTGGATCCCATCTCTCGCCATCAGTTGTCGATCTTCAAACAGGGTCCCATGGTCGTAGAAACCAAAACCCTGTTGCCAACACCAGCGGCGCAGCCAGTTGTTAACTTGGAAAGTCTGTCTCCTCCTCCTCTAATCCATCCCCCTCACTGGCAGGACTGAGGAGAAGATGGCCTGGGCTCCCAGACCCTTGACCACCATCCCCACAGCTCTGAAATCCTGCTTGATGGTCTCCAGTTTGCCCTTGGTGTCATTAGCGCCCACATGGAAGAGCAGCAGTGGGCAATAGTCCAAAGGGTGGACAAGCCTTGGCAGTCTTTCCATGACATCTCTCACACGAGCCCCTGGCAGGCAACAAACCTCCCTAGACATGAGGTCAGGTCGGCAGATAGATGCCTCCGTCCCCTGCAGCAGGGACCCCACAACAACCACCCGCTGCTTCTTCTGGGCGTTCCCGCAAGGCACAGGGTCTGTTGTCCCCGGTACTTCCCTTGCAGCCATGCCCATCTCCTCCTCATCCTGGAGGGCACTAAACCTGTTCTTCAGCTGCAAGTCTTCGGGAGGAGTAGGAGCCTTTCTCCTCCCACGAGCAGTGACCAGCTTCCAGCCGCCTTCTACAGTGTTATGATGTACCGTTTCACACGGCACAGAGCCCTCCAGCAACTCCACTGCAGTGGGGGGTTGGGACTCCCGAAGCTGCACAGTCTCCGAGAATACCCTGTCTATCTCTTGCTCATCTTCTCGGATGCTGTGCAGCCTACTGACCTCATTTTTACTTCTCATTCCATATAGTAAAAATAAACTATTTGAGCTCATGAAATAGTTAGATAAGAATATGCAGTGTCTGAATAGATGTCTGCCTGTGCAGGATCTTGTCTCCAACAGTGGCCAGTAGCAGGCGTTTGAGGAGGGAGTGCAAGAGTGGCATAAGGAGCAGGGGGATGCTGGGCATCCTCCAAAAGCTCTGCAGTCTGCACTCCAGGCTCTTACTGACGCAGAGCATCTTTTACACATCTTCCACAAGCTTGGCTAATTCATAATTTTCACACATAATCTGGCTTGCTTGATTTTATGGACATGTCACCTCAGAAGAGATCTGCTGGCCATGGAATTGTGATTTATGATGAGTATGCTTTATCTTGGGGGGGACTGTGGTGGAAGCAGTTGAGAAAATCCGTAGATTATGGAAACTAACCAAACCGCTAAACTGCACAGGGAAGTGTCCGTAGTCACTTAAGTAGCTGTTGGTTGTAGTGTCCCCAAAGCTTACTGCAGCCTGCTTCTCTGAAAAATGGGAAAGAGACGCAAAAGTGACAGCTATGTGCAACTTAGTTTCCTTCTTTCACTAACATTGAAAGCAGCTCTACTGAAAGCTGGCCAGTTCGTGTTAGCAGAGGGTTTTGTCCAGCCTGATTTGAAATGGGTATTCTGTGTGGTGCCGTGGATCATATGTCTCTTTCTCTGTAGAAATAAATCTATTCTTGTTGGAGGTCTCGTGTGCTAGTTTGCTGACCTTGGGATATGCCTGTTGTCAGAAACTTTGAAATTACAAAGCTGCATCTTGAAACCCCAAAGTGAACCACAGTTTGGTGGAATTCAGCTCCCTTGCTTGGTTGTTGTAATTTTTCCTTTCCCATGTTGGCGGATTGTGTTGGGTAGAAAAGGAACTCTGAAATGTGGAGAGTAGTCCTCTGCATACGTGCACATCGCTTTCATGCTCAGGGGATGATCATGTTAGTTTATAACAGTTCACTGTCTTACCAGATATCTGAAAACTGAAGCCTTGGGCTTTTTTCATTTATTTACTGAGATATGTATTGGTATCATAAGTCTGAGTTGCCAGTTTTCTACAAATGCTCAAATTTATGGTTTTTAGAAGTACTGTATTGTGAAATGATAGTTCTGTTCCATGAAGTGTTTTGTCCTTCTCCTTGCTTTGTGAATAGCTGACAAAACTTGAAAAACAACAACAAAGAAAAGAGAAGACCAGAACCTAGGTACCCTCTGAATCAAGTAGAGAAAGAAATGCCCCCCGTAACAAGGATGACCCCAGCGCAAGCAGCGGAGCAGAAGGAGATGTGTCTTCAGAGAGAGAGCCTTAGCTAATCCAAAGCAGGCCTCAGGTATGGCTCTTCCAGCCCTCTGTAAAGCTGTGTCCTACTGCTTGGCAGTCTCTAACAGCACCTGGAGACTGCAGAGAGTTACCTTGAAAGTACTACAAGGTGAAATTCTCATAATCCTGTTAGCTCTGTGAAGCCTGCAGGGCTGCTGGCGGGAAACCTCCTCTTCTGTGTGCAGCGGGTACCTGGAGTTTGCTCTGAAGTAGCCAGCTCCAGAAGATTACTGCTTTTGATTTTAGAGTATTTAAAGCAGTATCCAGGGTTTCTTTAAGCTTCTTAGCAGGACTTTTTCTCCTTTTTGCATTTACAACCATTAGTAAGTTTTGAAGCACATGCTACAGTGGGGATGGGAAGGCCTTTGCTGACACTGACTCAAAAATTTGCTTTCGGGGATCCGGGGGGAGAGCTCCAGTAGTGCCCAGTCCAAGGGGAAAGTGGGGGAGAAGGTGTGTTGACTAAGGGCTGCTGTTACACAAATTTTGGAGGAGGCTGCAGTAACTTAGATAAGTGTCTCTAACATAATTCCACTAGCCCTCAAAACTCAGTGTGATTTAAACTCAAAATATGAAAAGCAGACATCATTCTACCTAATTTTAGATATTAAACTTTCCCCTTCTTGCTTTTAATAATCAGTGGAGAAGAAATTCCCTCTGGATGTACTCATCTCTCTACTGACTAGAGAGTGAACTGCAGGTTACTGTGCTCCTAGCATAGCACATCAATGCAAGATGCGTGAATCTGGGCAGAAAAGGATGATCATGTCAAAATTGGATTGTCATGTAATGCAACAACTGGAATCACGTGTGCTCCTGCTCTCTTATGCTTTGTGCTTCAGAGCAAGTAAGCCCTTCCTGTTTTAACTTTGGAGAAGAGTAGCCACATAGGGAAGGAGATGTTGTTAGAAAGTAAAGCAAAAAAGTACTACTTCTCAGCAGCTGTCAGCCTTGCTGCTGCGCTGCAGGAATGCAAGATGTCATTTGTCCCGTCCCCTCCCCAGCTGCTGTTTATCGGTTGTGTGTTGGGATAAGAACATTTTAGCAGACAGGCGTTCATATACCTTCTGGAATACTTTGATGAGTCTCATCTTTTCAATAGTGTTTGAAAATCTGGTGACCTGAGGAATGTTATATACTGATAATTCAGCATTAATTTTCATGCTGTGACAATAAGTGAAGATACTTTTCTTTATGTAAGTTGAAGGAATCCTGTACTTTCTGTTCTGTTTGTAGTAATGTTCCTGTTTGTTTGCCTTCAACAGTTTCTTGTACAAAAGCTACACTGGATTCTTGAAGAGAGACCTAAAAGACATTCAGCTCAGCACCACTCTTCTAGGACTTTGGAAAAGAATGAAAAATGGGAAAGTGGAATGAAGACGATCGATAGAAACCGGTATCATTCTGTATTGAAACAACCAAAGCAATGTTATCAGATTCAGTTGTTAATGTGTAGCTTCAGTAGTAAAAAAGGACTTGTAACATTTGTGCGTGTGTATTTTCACAGGACTGCTGAATGAAGGATGACTGTAGACAGATTGTAGCAGAACAGTCTCTCTCTCAGTACATATGCTCCACTTCAGAAAGAAATCAGGGTTTTTCCTTAAAGTTAAACTTGAATTCTGAAAATTATTGAGCAAGCTTGTATTTGGATTCTTACAGTGTCCTGTGCCGCCCGTTTCCATGGCAGTGTGTATGTCTATGTATATTTTGGTATACTGTTCAGCTGCTATGTAACACCAAGTTAGGCAGTCCAGTCTTTCTGCATGGATTAAGATATTTAAAAAAAAAATGGCCGCCAGTCATTTATCATGTGAAACACGTGTCTTGTAAACTTTTTTAAAACCAGGAAAGACTTTATTAAAGAAATGATGCTAGCTGAGTGCTTCTATGTGTTTGCCTGTTGCACTGGGGAAGAGGCAGCAGTGTGCCTAACAAGGCAACTCATCCAGAGCAAAAAGAACAAGCCAAGAAACACCTCCTCAGGCAACTCCTCCACCTCTCTAATGTGACTATGTGATGGTGCGTGAATGTTGTGAGGGGCATGGTGATTTTGTGCCAATGTCTGCGTGGGCATGGTGTGGGTTTGGGAGGAGCGAGTGGAAGCAGAGAAGGGCAGTTCTCTTGAGGCTGCACTTGGCATGCCACTGCTATGGCAGGGGCCGAAGAGGACTTCTTGACAAGGCCTTGTTGGTGGGGGAGCCGTTTCAGAAGCTCTTGCATGCTGTGCCCATCTCTGCGTGCTGCAGAGTTGAGAGTTGTGTTCTCATTAGCGCCTCATGCCCCTTTGTGCGGTGGGCAGAGCGAGCGTGGGCTTTGTCCCTGCAGCATGGGGGCGGATGGATGGGGGAGCTGCTGCCCTTGGGCAGAAGTGTCCTGGTGCAGAGTCCCCACGTAGCCCTTTTTCTTCTGCCAAGCTGAGCCTGCCCCTTGCCACTGCCTTTGGGCAAAGAGACAGAAAAAGGAGGGTGGCAACAGGGCAACGTGGGGCCAGAGCACTAGCGTTGGGTGTGGTGGTGATTTGGGGCACTTTGGGGTTTTTCGTCACTTTAGCAAGGCAGCAGCTTCTTCCCGCTTTGCTTTGCATGGCAGCTGAGTGCCTGCCTTCTTCCTTGTGGGGTGTCCTTGCATTACAAAGCCTTTGGGAGAGCAACTCTCGAGTGCTGGAAAGGAGTGGAGAGGTGGGGCTGAGGCGGGAGCAGTGTCCGGGTTTGTGAGCAGGGCCTTGTGCCTGCGCGTGGCCCTTGTGCCATGCTTGCTGGTGTGCCAGTGGCGGGGTGGGGGCGTCTGGGGCTGGGGCGCTTGTCCCTCTTGCCGGGGAGATGGTGCCTGTTGCTGAAGCCATTGTCAGCGTTGCGCGGGGCGGCAGCGAGTTCCATGTTGCGGTCGGCGTGGAGGGAGGCTGCCCTGGCTGCAGGCTTGGTGTCCTGCTGGGCAGCCGGCGTGCTGGCGGGGGGCCCAGCACCGTCACCGGCCTGCGGTAGTGCGGGGGGCGCTGAGCTGTCCCTGGGCATTGGGGCAGAGGGAGCTGTGGGCATTTCCTCACAGCAACTTCTCTCCTCCTTTGCTTTGCTTTGTGCGGCGGCCGAGCGCGGCGCTGAGCACCTCCCGAGGAAATGCCGGGCCCACGCGGCGCAGGCGAGCGCACTGGTGTTGGCGTGTGGAGGGGGCCTGTGCTGTGGCAGACGTAAGCAGCCGCGTGGTGGGCCCCGGAGGGTTGGGGGTGATGGGGGGGGGTGGGAGAGACCCGAGGACCCTTTTGGGTGGTCCTGCCTGGTGCCTCGGGGCTCTCAAAGGAGTCCTGCACACTGGTGCCAGGAGGGTCCTGTGGGGCGGTCGGGGTGTGGGGGGCTTGTTTCTGGGGGATCTGTGGCCCGGTGGCAGCCGCTGATGGCCTCGCTCCTCCTTTTCCTTTGCCCGCTGGCCGAGTGTGGCTGCAAGCAGCTCCCGAGAACGTCCCGGGCACGTGTGGTGCCGTGCAGCGCAGAGGCGAGAACGGCAGCGTTGGTGTGCGGAGGGGGGCCTTCGCCGCAGCACAGGTACGTGGCCCCGTTGCTGGACACAGGGGGCAGGGGGTGCTGGGGAGTTTGGGGAGAGGTGGCAGGGCCCTTCTGGGTGCTCCCGCCTGGTGCCTTGGGCATCTCCATGGAGTGCCCCAGGGCAGCAAAAAGGGCATCCCCTGGGGCCGGGCACTTTGGGTGACGGGGGGCTTGTTTCTCGGGGGCTGGAGCCCATCAGCAGTTGCTGATGGTCTCCTTCCTGCTTTGCTTTGCATGCCGCACGAGCATGGCGGTGGCACTCAGCTCCCGAGGGCATACCGGGGCCGTGCGGCTTGGTGGTGCGCAGGCGATGACAGCAGCCTTGGCATGTGAAGGGGGCCTGTGCGGCATGCGAGGTCAGCGGCTGCGTGCCAGGCCAGTTGGGGGAGGCGTAGGTGTGCGGGAGGGCCAGGAGAGTCGCCAGGGCCCTTCTGGGTGCTCCCGCCTGGTGCCTTGAGCATCTCCATGGAGTGCCCCAGGGCAGCAAAAAGGGCATCCCCTGGGGCCGGGCACTTTGGGTGAGGGGGCTTGTTTCTTGGGGGGCTGGCACTGGCATCAGCCACTGATGGCCTCGCTCCTCCTTCTCCTTTGTCCGGCGGCCGAGCATGGTGCTGAGCAGCTCCCGATGGTGTCGAGGAGCTCCCGACGGTGTCCCCAGGCCGTGCGTCTTGGCGGTGGAGGCGAGCGCGCCGGCGTCAGCTGCGGGCATTCCCACTGCTCAGGAGAAACAGGCGTCTTGTCACCTTGTTTCAAAGCAGGACACACTGTATTAAAGAAATGATGCTAGCTGAGTGCCTCTTTGTGTTTGCCTATTGCATTGGGGAAGAGGCAGCAGTGTGCCTAACAAGGCAACTCATCCAGAGCAAAAAGAAGAAGCCAAGAAACACCTCCTCCACCTGTGCTTTGGGAGTTGGTGTCAGGAAGTCAGGCTGCTCTTCTGACAGCTTTGCTCTTGCAAGCACAGGCAGGTCTTTCCATACTTTATGCTGGCCACCCAAATGCAGCAGGAGCTGCTCGCCATCTTGCAGCATGCAGCTGCGGATGTATCTATCACCTCCCTCAGTGGCACAAGAGCCTTTGCAAGGTGCCACCAAAGAGCAGGCACCAAGAAGCAGCAGGCTGCCAAGCTGCTTTCCTGAGGCTGGTCAAGCCAAGGCCATTTCCAGCAAGCCGAGGCAGGCAAAAGCAAAGCCTGCAGGGAGCTGTGCCTTCCACTTCCTGCAGAGCTGCTGTTGCTGCTGGTGCCTTTTAGAAAGGCTATTCCTCAAGGCTGCCCTCCTCTTACCCTTCTAAGTACACCTTACAGCGTAGAAGATGACCTGCTACTAGCTCTCTCAACACCTCTGAGCCAGCGCCTGTGTTGGGTTTGGTGCTTTTGAATGATGTTTGGGATAGCTTGCCTTCTGAGACCCCAAAGCAGCAGCATCTCTTTCAGAAGGGACTAGATGCCTGGAAGATGCATACAGGACTTCTGCTTGTGCCAGTTCCTTTCCCAACTCAGGCACTTGCTCGCACCTTTCTCTTGATGCTCTGCCAAAGGTGGGCTAGCCCCCCACACAGGCACATGCTGCATTCCCTTTGGCAGCATGCTGGCAAAGCCAAAAACAGCCATGCCTCTTCTGAAATCATTCCACCCATGTTTCACCTGAGACAACTGCTGGCTGCTTTGCCCACAAAAAACGGCCACAGCTGCTCTTTTTCCTGCTCAGGAAATCACAGAGCATTTGCTGATGGCAAGGGCTGTGTTGGCACAGACCATTCTCCAGGTAGGTCTTGCTCTTCTACTTGGCACTACCCAAGATTTTGCCTTTAAGCAGCCTGTTCACTCTATCAATGCTGCCTCTTGAGGATGGTCACGTCGCTCCCAGAGGCAGGGAACAGATGCAGCAGTTCATGCAGCAGTGTCTGGGCTCTGCTTAGAACCTCTGCGAACCTTGCTGGAAGTTGTGGGGGCGTTGTGGGGACCCTCAGAGCAACTAGAAGGTGCTTGCTGCTGACAGGTAAGCAGAGCTAGGTAAGGACAGCTACAGCAGGCCTGAACTTCTCCTGGGAAGCTCTAGCCAGCTGTAGCTGCTGCTGCTGCTAAGGAGCTCTGTTGGTTGCCCTTGCTGAGGGCAAGAGAGGGAGGTGGGGCCTTTGCTCCAGCTGACCCTTGATTTGGGTGGGTCAAGCACCCTGTTAGTCAGGGCTAGGGAGAGGCCTAGAGAAGTGCCAGGCCCAGAGCCCCAGCTCCCTGGGGCAGTGGGGCTGAGGCAGCAGTTTGTGTGGCAGCTGGGTGCAAAGAAGGGGCCCTTGTCTCTGACCACAGTAGCATACACTTTCTCAGCTATGGTTATGACACACTGCAGCGTGCGTTCGCCAGGAGCTGTTGGAGTTGCTGCCTCTGCCATGGGGGAGGCTTCCACCCACCCAGACAGACCTGCTGACAGTGGATGCAGCCCTGCAGGTCTTGGGCTGCAGGGAGTGCCTGGGGCCTCTCTGTGAGCCTGGGGCTGGCAGTCATCTTTTCTGCAGAAGGTGTGCTGTTGTTGACGAGTGCTGTTGCCAGGTCAAGGAGCTATGGGAGGAAGCAGGCATGCTGCGTAGCATCTGAGGAGATGAGCAAGAGATGGATAGGATCTTCTCAGAGACCCTACAGCTTCAGGAGTCTCATCCCCCCACAGCAGTGGAGGTGCATGTGGGCTCTGTGCTGTGGCAATGCTAAGTCATAACTCCATAGAAGATGAAGGCTGGGAACTGGTCACTCCTCAAGTGAGGAGAAAGGCTCTTGCTCCTCCTGAAGACTTGCAGCTGATGAACAGATTCAGTGCCCTCCAAGCTGAGGAGGGGCTGGGCACGGCTTCAAGTGAAGCAACTGAGCTCATGGACCCTGTGCCATGCAGGAACCCCTGGAAGAAGTGGTGCGTGATTGTTGTGGGTGACTCCCTGCTGCAGGGCACAGAAGCACCCATCTGCTGACCTGACCTCTTGTCAGCAGAGGTTTACTGCCTGCTGGGCACTCGAATCTGAGATGCCAAGCAAAGACTGCCGGGGCTTGTCCCCCACCCCTCCAACTATTGCCCCCTGCTGCTCTTCCATGTGGGCACCAACAATACTGCCAAGGGCAACTAGGAAAGAGTGATGCTGCAAGTAAGCAACTGGCTGTGCTGCTGGTGTTGGCAACAGGGTTTTGGTTCCTATGACCTTAGGACTGTGTTTGAAGATCGACTATGGATTGGGAGAGGTGGGATCCACCTCACCTAATGGGGCACACGCTTCTTTGCCAACAGCCTGGCCAACCTGGTACGCAGGGCTTTAACTGGCAAAGATGGGGAAGGGGAGAATTATAGAGACCATGCAGTCAGCAAAACAGGGCTCAAGCAGGGATACTGCCAGCAATTGCAGGCAGCTAAGGCAGGACCTCCAGGACAAGACTCTGGGGAATCCTCTTGCACCCCTCCTGGGAAATCAGCAAGTCACCCCTGCATATCCTGTACCTCTGAGGCTTTAAAATCACAACTAGTTGTGGTTCCTTGCAGATGGGCTGCATTCAGTCTGGTGAGCTGCTGCTCTGCCACTAGCCGGGCAACTACCTTGCTGTCATGCTCTGGGTGTGACTCTGAGCTAGGCAGGTGGTTGGAGTCCCACATATTGCCATCCCAAGTTTCTGGATCCCAACCCACTTTTTGCACCGGTGCCCACAGCACCAGGGGATGGACATCTCTCTGTCCCCACTGTCGCTGTGGGCAATTTGCAATGTAGGTAGCCAGAATGGGACAAGCTTCTTGCCTTGCTCTGCGCTTGCAGTTACAACCTCTTGGGACAGTTTGCAAGCCTCCTTAGCACCTTCGAGGTCACTTTCCAACTGCCCATTTTGCTTCTGCTGCGTCAGCAACACCTTGTCCAGGGTGCGGAGCGCAGGCAGGAAGATCCACCCCAGATCCCCTGCTGCCTTTTGCATTGCTAGACCTGCTTTTTGCAGTTGGAGCTTGGAAACCAGTTCCACTAGCTGCTCTGGGCATCCCCCCAGCTCACTCTCTACCTCTGGCCATGCTGCGCGGGTGACCCACTGTGGCGTGAAGGGAGGGAAGAAAGGCCCTTCCTTAGCTTGGTAATTGAGGTCGGCCTGCCAGAGCCCCTTCTTCAAGGACTCTCCCTGAGACAGTTTTGCAAAGCTGTAGATTTTATTAAAGCAACAGATGTAACAGATTCCGTATTGCCAGTGATAAATGCACTTGCTGCAACAAATGTTCTTTCTTTGAGCTCAAACTAAGAATTAAGCGCTTTCAATAATAATAGGTTTCCCCAGGTAACATCTGACATTGTCAGAGGCACAAATCTTACCAAAGAGGCGTCGCTGTTTGAGGGAGGGAAGAAGGAGGCTCACTCATCAGCAATCTCCAGTGAACAGTTTGGGGGTTCCGTTTTCTTCCCTTCCCAAAACTTTAGGGAGCTGTACTCTCTTTTATAGTCACTGAGGAGGAGATGTGAAGCGCGGCAGTCATACTTCATTGGCTACATTGCCATTTGCTCAATTCCTGTGGGGTATGCCCCCCTTACTTACATATCGTTATGCAGCAAAGGGCATGGTTTTTAATATGGTAATCGGGGATACTGAGGCTAGAGGCACTATAGGTCAACGCTTAGTCCATGATCAGCAAATTTTTCGATATGCAACCCTTTGTGGTCAGGGGCAGAATACGATACCTTCATATCACTCCCTCCTCCGCCCTGCAACTGGATAAAACTTTCCAGCCTTCCCCAGCTCGTTTGTTCCTCACGTTGCAAAAGGGTGGTATGCTTTGTCTGCCACGGGTCTCCTTTGTGCCTCCCCCTCCTTTCCTCCCGAATTCTCTCCCGACTCCACACCCACCCGGCCACCTTGTGAGCCATGGGTGCACATGGACCCGTAGCGGGCTACCTGGGAATGCAGCTCCCTGCCTCCCCCTTCTCCTCTCACCCACAAAGAGGCATCTCCACACCCGTATCCTGCCCACTACGCCAAAGGTGACGGCAAGGCGGGCGAGAGAGGGTCAGATGCTAGCTGAGAGAAACAGTCAGAGTTGGTGAGGGGTTAAACAGCGTAGATTTACTAAAGGACTTGCACTCCAAGCTGCATGAGGAGCCCTGGGAAGTGCACGGAGGCGGTGCTGATGGGAGGCTGCTGGACGCATGGGTTGGAAGCCCAGGCGAGACTCCACTTGGTGCATCCTAAGGGCCCCTTCGCTCTACTGCAACTAGTTCCTTCTCTCAGCTGTGCTAACCTTGAGAACCTACTGTCTGGGAAGCAAATAGGTGTTGTTGACACAACTGTTGTCCCAAACTGGGGATTCGTTACCTGGTGTGCAATGAGTCAATCTACACAGAAAGTTGAGATACCGTTTTATTTCGATGTTGCACAGAATCGGGTGCCAGGTGGTAGATCCACAAAGCTAGCACACCAAGTATTTCTTTCTTTATCATTCTATTTATACAGTTGTTCTCAGCCAGAAGCTGCCTCTTGTTCCGCCCCTATTACATGACTGCTTAAATTATTTGCATATTGCTTCCACTGCAGTTCTCACTAGTGGGGAATGTCTCCCCACAATTAGGGGTCTTCAACCTAGTGGTGTGATTTTTAGCATTATAATGAGGAGACTTCACTTTAGGTTAGAGCTAGTTACTGTTTTCTGCTGACTGACTAGATATATACGTATTTCCAAGAGGTTCCTAACTGGAAGGACGAACATCATGGCAAAACACTGAAGCTCAGCGTTACAGTTCTTGTTTGACTGGAGTAGGCATGCAAGAAAGCAGCAGGGGCCCAAGAGAAGCTGTGGCTGCTTCCTTGATGGTGTGTGAACCTTGTCAGGGGCAGGGTGATTTTTGTGCCAATGTCTGAGGAGACAAGGTGTGAGCTTGTAAAAAAGAGGAAGTGCCAAAAGCCAGCTATTGTTTTCTGGACTAGGCACGCAGGACAAGAGGAGGGGCTGAAGACAACTTCTCCGCAAGAGCAAATCTCGAGTGCTGGAGAGGACTATAGAGGTGTGGTGAGGCGGGAGCAGTGTTCGGGTCTGTGAGCGGGGCCTTGTGCCTGCGCGCGGCACTTGTGCCATGCTTGTTGGCGTGCCGGTGGCGGGGTGGGGGCGTCTGGGGCCGGGGCGCTTGTCCCTCTTGCCGGGGAGATGGTGCCTGTTGCCGAGGCCACTGTCAGCGTTGCGCGGGGCGGCAGCGAGTTCCGTGTTCCTTGTTCCGGTCGGCGTGGAGGGAGGCTGCCCTGGCTGCAGGCTTGGTGTCCTGCTGGGCAGCCGGCGTGCTGGCGGGGGGCCCAGCACCGTCACCGGCCTGCGGTAGTGCGGGGGGCGCTGAGCTGTCTCTGGGCATTGGGGCAGAGGGAGCTGTGGGCATTTCCTCACGGCAACTTCTCTCCTCCTTTGCTTTGCTTTGTGCGGCGGCCGAGCGCGGCGCTGAGCACCTCCCGAGGAAATGCCGGGCCCACGCGGCGCAGGCGAGCGCGCCGGCGTTGGCGTGTGGAGGGGGCCTGTGCTGTGGCAGACGTAAGCAGCCGCGTGGTGGGCCCCGGAGGGTTGGGGGTGATGGGGGGGGGGTGGGAGAGACCCGAGGACCCTTTTGGGTGGTCCTGCCTGGTGCCTTGGGCATCTCCATGGAGTGCCCCAGGGCAGCAAAAAGGGCATCCCCTGGGGCCGGGCACTTTGGGTGAGGGGGCTTGTTTCTTGGGGGGCTGGCACTGGCATCAGCCACTGATGGCCTCGCTCCTCCTTCTCCTTTGTCCGGCGGCCGAGCATGGTGCTGAGCAGCTCCCGATGGTGTCGAGGAGCTCCCGACGGTGTCCCCAGGCCGTGCGTCTTGGCGGTGGAGGCGAGCGCGCCGGCGTCAGCTGCGGGCATTCCCACTGCTCAGGAGAAACAGGCGTCTTGTCACCTTGTTTCAAAGCAGGACACACTGTATTAAAGAAATGATGCTAGCTGAGTGCCTCTTTGTGTTTGCCTATTGCATTGGGGAAGAGGCAGCAGTGTGCCTAACAAGGCAACTCATCCAGAGCAAAAAGAAGAAGCCAAGAAACACCTCCTCCACCTGTGCTTTGGGAGTTGGTGTCAGGAAGTCAGGCTGCTCTTCTGACAGCTTTGCTCTTGCAAGCACAGGCAGGTCTTTCCATACTTTATGCTGGCCACCCAAATGCAGCAGGAGCTGCTCGCCATCTTGCAGCATGCAGCTGCGGATGTATCTATCACCTCCCTCAGTGGCACAAGAGCCTTTGCAAGGTGCCACCAAAGAGCAGGCACCAAGAAGCAGCAGGCTGCCAAGCTGCTTTCCTGAGGCTGGTCAAGCCAAGGCCATTTCCAGCAAGCCGAGGCAGGCAAAAGCAAAGCCTGCAGGGAGCTGTGCCTTCCACTTCCTGCAGAGCTGCTGTTGCTGCTGGTGCCTTTTAGAAAGGCTATTCCTCAAGGCTGCCCTCCTCTTACCCTTCTAAGTACACCTTACAGCGTAGAAGATGACCTGCTACTAGCTCTCTCAACACCTCTGAGCCAGCGCCTGTGTTGGGTTTGGTGCTTTTGAATGATGTTTGGGATAGCTTGCCTTCTGAGACCCCAAAGCAGCAGCATCTCTTTCAGAAGGGACTAGATGCCTGGAAGATGCATACAGGACTTCTGCTTGTGCCAGTTCCTTTCCCAACTCAGGCACTTGCTCGCACCTTTCTCTTGATGCTCTGCCAAAGGTGGGCTAGCCCCCCACACAGGCACATGCTGCATTCCCTTTGGCAGCATGCTGGCAAAGCCAAAAACAGCCATGCCTCTTCTGAAATCATTCCACCCATGTTTCACCTGAGACAACTGCTGGCTGCTTTGCCCACAAAAAACGGCCACAGCTGCTCTTTTTCCTGCTCAGGAAATCACAGAGCATTTGCTGATGGCAAGGGCTGTGTTGGCACAGACCATTCTCCAGGTAGGTCTTGCTCTTCTACTTGGCACTACCCAAGATTTTGCCTTTAAGCAGCCTGTTCACTCTATCAATGCTGCCTCTTGAGGATGGTCACGTCGCTCCCAGAGGCAGGGAACAGATGCAGCAGTTCATGCAGCAGTGTCTGGGCTCTGCTTAGAACCTCTGCGAACCTTGCTGGAAGTTGTGGGGGCGTTGTGGGGACCCTCAGAGCAACTAGAAGGTGCTTGCTGCTGACAGGTAAGCAGAGCTAGGTAAGGACAGCTACAGCAGGCCTGAACTTCTCCTGGGAAGCTCTAGCCAGCTGTAGCTGCTGCTGCTGCTAAGGAGCTCTGTTGGTTGCCCTTGCTGAGGGCAAGAGAGGGAGGTGGGGCCTTTGCTCCAGCTGACCCTTGATTTGGGTGGGTCAAGCACCCTGTTAGTCAGGGCTAGGGAGAGGCCTAGAGAAGTGCCAGGCCCAGAGCCCCAGCTCCCTGGGGCAGTGGGGCTGAGGCAGCAGTTTGTGTGGCAGCTGGGTGCAAAGAAGGGGCCCTTGTCTCTGACCACAGTAGCATACACTTTCTCAGCTATGGTTATGACACACTGCAGCGTGCGTTCGCCAGGAGCTGTTGGAGTTGCTGCCTCTGCCATGGGGGAGGCTTCCACCCACCCAGACAGACCTGCTGACAGTGGATGCAGCCCTGCAGGTCTTGGGCTGCAGGGAGTGCCTGGGGCCTCTCTGTGAGCCTGGGGCTGGCAGTCATCTTTTCTGCAGAAGGTGTGCTGTTGTTGACGAGTGCTGTTGCCAGGTCAAGGAGCTATGGGAGGAAGCAGGCATGCTGCGTAGCATCTGAGGAGATGAGCAAGAGATGGATAGGATCTTCTCAGAGACCCTACAGCTTCAGGAGTCTCATCCCCCCACAGCAGTGGAGGTGCATGTGGGCTCTGTGCTGTGGCAATGCTAAGTCATAACTCCATAGAAGATGAAGGCTGGGAACTGGTCACTCCTCAAGTGAGGAGAAAGGCTCTTGCTCCTCCTGAAGACTTGCAGCTGATGAACAGATTCAGTGCCCTCCAAGCTGAGGAGGGGCTGGGCACGGCTTCAAGTGAAGCAACTGAGCTCATGGACCCTGTGCCATGCAGGAACCCCTGGAAGAAGTGGTGCGTGATTGTTGTGGGTGACTCCCTGCTGCAGGGCACAGAAGCACCCATCTGCTGACCTGACCTCTTGTCAGCAGAGGTTTGCTGCCTGCTGGGCACTCGAATCTGAGATGCCAAGCAAAGACTGCCGGGGCTTGTCCCCCACCCCTCCAACTATTGCCCCCTGCTGCTCTTCCATGTGGGCACCAACAATACTGCCAAGGGCAACTAGGAAAGAGTGATGCTGCAAGTAAGCAACTGGCTGTGCTGCTGGTGTTGGCAACAGGGTTTTGGTTCCTATGACCTTAGGACTGTGTTTGAAGATCGACTATGGATTGGGAGAGGTGGGATCCACCTCACCTAATGGGGCACACGCTTCTTTGCCAACAGCCTGGCCAACCTGGTACGCAGGGCTTTAACTGGCAAAGATGGGGAAGGGGAGAATTATAGAGACCATGCAGTCAGCAAAACAGGGCTCAAGCAGGGATACTGCCAGCAATTGCAGGCAGCTAAGGCAGGACCTCCAGGACAAGACTCTGGGGAATCCTCTTGCACCCCTCCTGGGAAATCAGCAAGTCACCCCTGCATATCCTGTACCTCTGAGGCTTTAAAATCACAACTAGTTGTGGTTCCTTGCAGATGGGCTGCATTCAGTCTGGTGAGCTGCTGCTCTGCCACTAGCCGGGCAACTACCTTGCTGTCATGCTCTGGGTGTGACTCTGAGCTAGGCAGGTGGTTGGAGTCCCACATATTGCCATCCCAAGTTTCTGGATCCCAACCCACTTTTTGCACCGGTGCCCACAGCACCAGGGGATGGACATCTCTCTGTCCCCACTGTCGCTGTGGGCAATTTGCAATGTAGGTAGCCAGAATGGGACAAGCTTCTTGCCTTGCTCTGCGCTTGCAGTTACAACCTCTTGGGACAGTTTGCAAGCCTCCTTAGCACCTTCGAGGTCACTTTCCAACTGCCCATTTTGCTTCTGCTGCGTCAGCAACACCTTGTCCAGGGTGCGGAGCGCAGGCAGGAAGATCCACCCCAGATCCCCTGCTGCCTTTTGCATTGCTAGACCTGCTTTTTGCAGTTGGAGCTTGGAAACCAGTTCCACCAGCTGCTCTGGGCATCCCCCCAGCTCACTCTCTACCTCTGGCCATGCTGCGCGGGTGACCCACTGTGGCGTGAAGGGAGGGAAGAAAGGCCCTTCCTTAGCTTGGTAATTGAGGTCGGCCTGCCAGAGCCCCTTCTTCAAGGACTCTCCCTGAGACAGTTTTGCAAAGCTGTAGATTTTATTAAAGCAACAGATGTAACAGATTCCGTATTGCCAGTGATAAATGCACTTGCTGCAACAAATGTTCTTTCTTTGAGCTCAAACTAAGAATTAAGCGCTTTCAATAATAATAGGTTTCCCCAGGTAACATCTGACATTGTCAGAGGCACAAATCTTACCAAAGAGGCGTCGCTGTTTGAGGGAGGGAAGAAGGAGGCTCACTCATCAGCAATCTCCAGTGAACAGTTTGGGGGTTCCGTTTTCTTCCCTTCCCAAAACTTTAGGGAGCTGTACTCTCTTTTATAGTCACTGAGGAGGAGATGTGAAGCGCGGCAGTCATACTTCATTGGCTACATTGCCATTTGCTCAATTCCTGTGGGGTATGCCCCCCTTACTTACATATCGTTATGCAGCAAAGGGCATGGTTTTTAATATGGTAATCGGGGATACTGAGGCTAGAGGCACTATAGGTCAACGCTTAGTCCATGATCAGCAAATTTTTCGATATGCAACCCTTTGTGGTCAGGGGCAGAATACGATACCTTCATATCACTCCCTCCTCCGCCCTGCAACTGGATAAAACTTTCCAGCCTTCCCCAGCTCGTTTGTTCCTCACGTTGCAAAAGGGTGGTATGCTTTGTCTGCCACGGGTCTCCTTTGTGCCTCCCCCTCCTTTCCTCCCGAATTCTCTCCCGACTCCACACCCACCCGGCCACCTTGTGAGCCATGGGTGCACATGGACCCGTAGCGGGCTACCTGGGAATGCAGCTCCCTGCCTCCCCCTTCTCCTCTCACCCACAAAGAGGCATCTCCACACCCGTATCCTGCCCACTACGCCAAAGGTGACGGCAAGGCGGGCGAGAGAGGGTCAGATGCTAGCTGAGAGAAACAGTCAGAGTTGGTGAGGGGTTAAACAGCGTAGATTTACTAAAGGACTTGCACTCCAAGCTGCATGAGGAGCCCTGGGAAGTGCACGGAGGCGGTGCTGATGGGAGGCTGCTGGACGCATGGGTTGGAAGCCCAGGCGAGACTCCACTTGGTGCATCCTAAGGGCCCCTTCGCTCTACTGCAACTAGTTCCTTCTCTCAGCTGTGCTAACCTTGAGAACCTACTGTCTGGGAAGCAAATAGGTGTTGTTGACACAACTGTTGTCCCAAACTGGGGATTCGTTACCTGGTGTGCAATGAGTCAATCTACACAGAAAGTTGAGATACCGTTTTATTTCGATGTTGCACAGAATCGGGTGCCAGGTGGTAGATCCACAAAGCTAGCACACCAAGTATTTCTTTCTTTATCATTCTATTTATACAGTTGTTCTCAGCCAGAAGCTGCCTCTTGTTCCGCCCCTATTACATGACTGCTTAAATTATTTGCATATTGCTTCCACTGCAGTTCTCACTAGTGGGGAATGTCTCCCCACAATTAGGGGTCTTCAACCTAGTGGTGTGATTTTTAGCATTATAATGAGGAGACTTCACTTTAGGTTAGAGCTAGTTACTGTTTTCTGCTGACTGACTAGATATATACGTATTTCCAAGAGGTTCCTAACTGGAAGGACGAACATCATGGCAAAACACTGAAGCTCAGCGTTACAGTTCTTGTTTGACTGGAGTAGGCATGCAAGAAAGCAGCAGGGGCCCAAGAGAAGCTGTGGCTGCTTCCTTGATGGTGTGTGAACCTTGTCAGGGGCAGGGTGATTTTTGTGCCAATGTCTGAGGAGACAAGGTGTGAGCTTGTAAAAAAGAGGAAGTGCCAAAAGCCAGCTATTGTTTTCTGGACTAGGCACGCAGGACAAGAGGAGGGGCTGAAGACAACTTCTCCGCAAGAGCAAATCTCGAGTGCTGGAGAGGACTATAGAGGTGTGGTGAGGCGGGAGCAGTGTTCGGGTCTGTGAGCGGGGCCTTGTGCCTGCGCGCGGCCCTTGTGCCATGCTTGTTGGCGTGCCGGTGGCGGGGTGGGGGCGTCTGGGGCCGGGGCGCTTGTCCCTCTTGCCGGGGAGATGGTGCCTGTTGCCGAGGCCACTGTCAGCGTTGCGCGGGGCGGCAGCGAGTTCCGTGTTCCTTGTTCCGGTCGGCGTGGAGGGAGGCTGCCCTGGCTGCAGGCTTGGTGTCCTGCTGGGCAGCCGGCGTGCTGGCGGGGGGCCCAGCACCGTCACCGGCCTGCGGTAGTGCGGGGGGCGCTGAGCTGTCTCTGGGCATTGGGGCAGAGGGAGCTGTGGGCATTTCCTCACGGCAACTTCTCTCCTCCTTTGCTTTGCTTTGTGCGGCGGCCGAGCGCGGCGCTGAGCACCTCCCGAGGAAATGCCGGGCCCACGCGGCGCAGGCGAGCGCGCCGGCGTTGGCGTGTGGAGGGGGCCTGTGCTGTGGCAGACGTAAGCAGCCGCGTGGTGGGCCCCGGAGGGTTGGGGGTGATGGGGGGGGGGGTGGGAGAGACCCGAGGACCCTTTTGGGTGGTCCTGCCTGGTGCCTTGGGCATCTCCATGGAGTGCCCCAGGGCAGCAAAAAGGGCATCCCCTGGGGCCGGGCACTTTGGGTGAGGGGGCTTGTTTCTTGGGGGGCTGGCACTGGCATCAGCCACTGATGGCCTCGCTCCTCCTTCTCCTTTGTCCGGCGGCCGAGCATGGTGCTGAGCAGCTCCCGATGGTGTCGAGGAGCTCCCGACGGTGTCCCCAGGCCGTGCGTCTTGGCGGTGGAGGCGAGCGCGCCGGCGTCAGCTGCGGGCATTCCCACTGCTCAGGAGAAACAGGCGTCTTGTCACCTTGTTTCAAAGCAGGACACACTGTATTAAAGAAATGATGCTAGCTGAGTGCCTCTTTGTGTTTGCCTATTGCATTGGGGAAGAGGCAGCAGTGTGCCTAACAAGGCAACTCATCCAGAGCAAAAAGAAGAAGCCAAGAAACACCTCCTCCACCTGTGCTTTGGGAGTTGGTGTCAGGAAGTCAGGCTGCTCTTCTGACAGCTTTGCTCTTGCAAGCACAGGCAGGTCTTTCCATACTTTATGCTGGCCACCCAAATGCAGCAGGAGCTGCTCGCCATCTTGCAGCATGCAGCTGCGGATGTATCTATCACCTCCCTCAGTGGCACAAGAGCCTTTGCAAGGTGCCACCAAAGAGCAGGCACCAAGAAGCAGCAGGCTGCCAAGCTGCTTTCCTGAGGCTGGTCAAGCCAAGGCCATTTCCAGCAAGCCGAGGCAGGCAAAAGCAAAGCCTGCAGGGAGCTGTGCCTTCCACTTCCTGCAGAGCTGCTGTTGCTGCTGGTGCCTTTTAGAAAGGCTATTCCTCAAGGCTGCCCTCCTCTTACCCTTCTAAGTACACCTTACAGCGTAGAAGATGACCTGCTACTAGCTCTCTCAACACCTCTGAGCCAGCGCCTGTGTTGGGTTTGGTGCTTTTGAATGATGTTTGGGATAGCTTGCCTTCTGAGACCCCAAAGCAGCAGCATCTCTTTCAGAAGGGACTAGATGCCTGGAAGATGCATACAGGACTTCTGCTTGTGCCAGTTCCTTTCCCAACTCAGGCACTTGCTCGCACCTTTCTCTTGATGCTCTGCCAAAGGTGGGCTAGCCCCCCACACAGGCACATGCTGCATTCCCTTTGGCAGCATGCTGGCAAAGCCAAAAACAGCCATGCCTCTTCTGAAATCATTCCACCCATGTTTCACCTGAGACAACTGCTGGCTGCTTTGCCCACAAAAAACGGCCACAGCTGCTCTTTTTCCTGCTCAGGAAATCACAGAGCATTTGCTGATGGCAAGGGCTGTGTTGGCACAGACCATTCTCCAGGTAGGTCTTGCTCTTCTACTTGGCACTACCCAAGATTTTGCCTTTAAGCAGCCTGTTCACTCTATCAATGCTGCCTCTTGAGGATGGTCACGTCGCTCCCAGAGGCAGGGAACAGATGCAGCAGTTCATGCAGCAGTGTCTGGGCTCTGCTTAGAACCTCTGCGAACCTTGCTGGAAGTTGTGGGGGCGTTGTGGGGACCCTCAGAGCAACTAGAAGGTGCTTGCTGCTGACAGGTAAGCAGAGCTAGGTAAGGACAGCTACAGCAGGCCTGAACTTCTCCTGGGAAGCTCTAGCCAGCTGTAGCTGCTGCTGCTGCTAAGGAGCTCTGTTGGTTGCCCTTGCTGAGGGCAAGAGAGGGAGGTGGGGCCTTTGCTCCAGCTGACCCTTGATTTGGGTGGGTCAAGCACCCTGTTAGTCAGGGCTAGGGAGAGGCCTAGAGAAGTGCCAGGCCCAGAGCCCCAGCTCCCTGGGGCAGTGGGGCTGAGGCAGCAGTTTGTGTGGCAGCTGGGTGCAAAGAAGGGGCCCTTGTCTCTGACCACAGTAGCATACACTTTCTCAGCTATGGTTATGACACACTGCAGCGTGCGTTCGCCAGGAGCTGTTGGAGTTGCTGCCTCTGCCATGGGGGAGGCTTCCACCCACCCAGACAGACCTGCTGACAGTGGATGCAGCCCTGCAGGTCTTGGGCTGCAGGGAGTGCCTGGGGCCTCTCTGTGAGCCTGGGGCTGGCAGTCATCTTTTCTGCAGAAGGTGTGCTGTTGTTGACGAGTGCTGTTGCCAGGTCAAGGAGCTATGGGAGGAAGCAGGCATGCTGCGTAGCATCTGAGGAGATGAGCAAGAGATGGATAGGATCTTCTCAGAGACCCTACAGCTTCAGGAGTCTCATCCCCCCACAGCAGTGGAGGTGCATGTGGGCTCTGTGCTGTGGCAATGCTAAGTCATAACTCCATAGAAGATGAAGGCTGGGAACTGGTCACTCCTCAAGTGAGGAGAAAGGCTCTTGCTCCTCCTGAAGACTTGCAGCTGATGAACAGATTCAGTGCCCTCCAAGCTGAGGAGGGGCTGGGCACGGCTTCAAGTGAAGCAACTGAGCTCATGGACCCTGTGCCATGCAGGAACCCCTGGAAGAAGTGGTGCGTGATTGTTGTGGGTGACTCCCTGCTGCAGGGCACAGAAGCACCCATCTGCTGACCTGACCTCTTGTCAGCAGAGGTTTGCTGCCTGCTGGGCACTCGAATCTGAGATGCCAAGCAAAGACTGCCGGGGCTTGTCCCCCACCCCTCCAACTATTGCCCCCTGCTGCTCTTCCATGTGGGCACCAACAATACTGCCAAGGGCAACTAGGAAAGAGTGATGCTGCAAGTAAGCAACTGGCTGTGCTGCTGGTGTTGGCAACAGGGTTTTGGTTCCTATGACCTTAGGACTGTGTTTGAAGATCGACTATGGATTGGGAGAGGTGGGATCCACCTCACCTAATGGGGCACACGCTTCTTTGCCAACAGCCTGGCCAACCTGGTACGCAGGGCTTTAACTGGCAAAGATGGGGAAGGGGAGAATTATAGAGACCATGCAGTCAGCAAAACAGGGCTCAAGCAGGGATACTGCCAGCAATTGCAGGCAGCTAAGGCAGGACCTCCAGGACAAGACTCTGGGGAATCCTCTTGCACCCCTCCTGGGAAATCAGCAAGTCACCCCTGCATATCCTGTACCTCTGAGGCTTTAAAATCACAACTAGTTGTGGTTCCTTGCAGATGGGCTGCATTCAGTCTGGTGAGCTGCTGCTCTGCCACTAGCCGGGCAACTACCTTGCTGTCATGCTCTGGGTGTGACTCTGAGCTAGGCAGGTGGTTGGAGTCCCACATATTGCCATCCCAAGTTTCTGGATCCCAACCCACTTTTTGCACCGGTGCCCACAGCACCAGGGGATGGACATCTCTCTGTCCCCACTGTCGCTGTGGGCAATTTGCAATGTAGGTAGCCAGAATGGGACAAGCTTCTTGCCTTGCTCTGCGCTTGCAGTTACAACCTCTTGGGACAGTTTGCAAGCCTCCTTAGCACCTTCGAGGTCACTTTCCAACTGCCCATTTTGCTTCTGCTGCGTCAGCAACACCTTGTCCAGGGTGCGGAGCGCAGGCAGGAAGATCCACCCCAGATCCCCTGCTGCCTTTTGCATTGCTAGACCTGCTTTTTGCAGTTGGAGCTTGGAAACCAGTTCCACTAGCTGCTCTGGGCATCCCCCCAGCTCACTCTCTACCTCTGGCCATGCTGCGCGGGTGACCCACTGTGGCGTGAAGGGAGGGAAGAAAGGCCCTTCCTTAGCTTGGTAATTGAGGTCGGCCTGCCAGAGCCCCTTCTTCAAGGACTCTCCCTGAGACAGTTTTGCAAAGCTGTAGATTTTATTAAAGCAACAGATGTAACAGATTCCGTATTGCCAGTGATAAATGCACTTGCTGCAACAAATGTTCTTTCTTTGAGCTCAAACTAAGAATTAAGCGCTTTCAATAATAATAGGTTTCCCCAGGTAACATCTGACATTGTCAGAGGCACAAATCTTACCAAAGAGGCGTCGCTGTTTGAGGGAGGGAAGAAGGAGGCTCACTCATCAGCAATCTCCAGTGAACAGTTTGGGGGTTCCGTTTTCTTCCCTTCCCAAAACTTTAGGGAGCTGTACTCTCTTTTATAGTCACTGAGGAGGAGATGTGAAGCGCGGCAGTCATACTTCATTGGCTACATTGCCATTTGCTCAATTCCTGTGGGGTATGCCCCCCTTACTTACATATCGTTATGCAGCAAAGGGCATGGTTTTTAATATGGTAATCGGGGATACTGAGGCTAGAGGCACTATAGGTCAACGCTTAGTCCATGATCAGCAAATTTTTCGATATGCAACCCTTTGTGGTCAGGGGCAGAATACGATACCTTCATATCACTCCCTCCTCCGCCCTGCAACTGGATAAAACTTTCCAGCCTTCCCCAGCTAGTTTGTTCCTCACGTTGCAAAAGGGTGGTATGCTTTGTCTGCCACGGGTCTCCTTTGTGCCTCCCCCTCCTTTCCTCCCGAATTCTCTCCCGACTCCACACCCACCCGGCCACCTTGTGAGCCATGGGTGCACATGGACCCGTAGCGGGCTACCTGGGAATGCAGCTCCCTGCCTCCCCCTTCTCCTCTCACCCACAAAGAGGCATCTCCACACCCGTATCCTGCCCACTACGCCAAAGGTGACGGCAAGGCGGGCGAGAGAGGGTCAGATGCTAGCTGAGAGAAACAGTCAGAGTTGGTGAGGGGTTAAACAGCGTAGATTTACTAAAGGACTTGCACTCCAAGCTGCATGAGGAGCCCTGGGAAGTGCACGGAGGCGGTGCTGATGGGAGGCTGCTGGACGCATGGGTTGGAAGCCCAGGCGAGACTCCACTTGGTGCATCCTAAGGGCCCCTTCGCTCTACTGCAACTAGTTCCTTCTCTCAGCTGTGCTAACCTTGAGAACCTACTGTCTGGGAAGCAAATAGGTGTTGTTGACACAACTGTTGTCCCAAACTGGGGATTCGTTACCTGGTGTGCAATGAGTCAATCTACACAGAAAGTTGAGATACCGTTTTATTTCGATGTTGCACAGAATCGGGTGCCAGGTGGTAGATCCACAAAGCTAGCACACCAAGTATTTCTTTCTTTATCATTCTATTTATACAGTTGTTCTCAGCCAGAAGCTGCCTCTTGTTCCGCCCCTATTACATGACTGCTTAAATTA